>NC_090655.1:120193963-120493963 GCF_040937935.1 Hyperolius riggenbachi
GAAGGATGGGACCTCCTGGAACTGGCGTTTTGAATGCGTGGTGTGCAGTGATTGCTGAAGAAGCAGCCAGGTAGCATTTGCAAAATTGAAGGTGGGGAGTGTATGACAGTGAACCTGCAGCATCAGTGAAACACTGTGTGAGAGCAGGGCTCATACTCATTCATCCACACTCACTGCAAATCGGTTTTTAATAGATCTCAGCATGAAGTGTATTTAAAATAAATTACTGTACCACCATTCCCCAAGTTGTCCCCGTGGGGCCCTATGCAGAGTATTAGGGCAGTAAAGTGCTTTCATACTCATTTCTTTAGCTGGCAGGCTCTGTCCTCCATGCTGCTGCCATCTTGCGCAACCACAGTTTCATAGGGTCACTATGGCTACCGGGTGTTGACGGCAGCACAGAGGAAGGAGCACTCTGGCTGGAGGGGCGACTGAGAGTGGTCTTCTTTGTTAATACAGGGAGACAAACATTAGGACGGAAGGCGTGTCACATGCAATATGCCCCCCCCCCCCATGAACAGTAACACCCTCCCCCCCCCCCCCACGGTTCGCCACCGATCGACCAGCAAGGAACCATGTTGTTCGACTGACAAGGGGGGGGGGGGGGGGGGGGTTGGAAGAGACACGGCACAGCTGCACTTTCGAATTTCTGCCTCTGTTGCTGGAGAACCTTGTCCCGGCACTAGGTAAATGGTCTGATATAAATGTCCATTCAACTGGAAAAAGAAGTGACAACATAGAAATCCAAGCCAGGAACTTTTTCTGCTGCCAGTTAATTGATTAGAAGCTTTTGGGTTCAATCAAGATAATTTAATTTTTTTAATGTGTGCTGAAAACAAATGTGTATTTTCTTCTTATGTTTTTAAAGTTTGTTATGTTTTCATTAAGGGATCAGACAATGTGGCTGGGGAAGGAAATCAATTTTAATTACAAAAAAAAAAAAGATGCATGCTGGGGCATGCGGGGTGCTGTATGGTGCCATGCTGGGTGCTGTGGTGCCTCTATGGGGCAAGCTGGGTGTTGTGGTGACATGTTGGAAGCTGTGAAGTCTCCATAGGGAGCTTGCATCATTGTGTGCATCCTCACTGTTCATCCCCCCAAACCCCCCTTTCTCCGCACAGTAGCACAGCGGAAGGAACTACTCATCTCCTTCATCAGCTCTCCAAGTCTGGAGAGATCCTCTGTAGCTGGTGAATCTCCCCCTAGCATCCGAGAATCAGACACTAGGAGCTCTAGCTTCTGATTTGATCTGGGGCACGTGCCACTGATCTTTGGGGCTATCCTGAGATCTGGGAAAATGGGTGTGGCCACACACCAGGATGTGGGTGTGGTCATGGGTGGAGCCAAATTTACATGAACTTAACAGTTGTCTAAGTAGGCCTGCCCAGCAAAATGTTGGATGACCCCCCTCCATTAATACTAAAAAAAAAAAAAAATGAATTCAGCTTTTCACATAAATAGCCAGTGTCACTTAAACATAACTAGGCAGAGTTACCTGGCTTCTGTGCTGGCTGGTCTGGCTTTCTGCTGCGTGGGCTGGCCTGCTGCCAGGTTATACAGTAGTTCCCATATAGCATTCACTGACCTTCTAGTCAACCCCCTTCCATGCTCCTATGGGCATCGCTTTGAGGCACAGCTACTCCCAACATGCCCCCATAGAAGAACCACATCTCCCTGCATGCCCAATAAAGGCATCACAGTGCCCAGCAAGACACCACAGCACCCAGCATACCCTCGATTGATGCACCACAGCTCCCAGCATGCCGACCATTGAGGCACCACAGCTAACTCTGCCTGGGGGACATCCAGGGCATCCCAGAATAGATCCGGGGCAAGTGCCACTGAACTTTGGGGCTAGCAACGCCCCTGCGTGATTGCAGTGACCTGCAACCCATCCTTGTGCGTAAATAATTATATATTTACAATGTAGTTATTTATTTAATTACCCCTAAACTAACGGTACTCCACCATTTGGCTCCTGGCCTCTCTCCGCTTACCACCTAGGTGTTCGAGGAGTGCAAACCTACTATGTAAAACACAGAAAGCTTTCGTTACCAGTACGCTGTACAGCAGAAAGGGTAGTAGCACGGTAAAGTAAACAGTGGGAGTAGTAATAAGTGGGATAAAAACACTATGGGGATAGGATAGGCAAGCATGGACGGGGTAGTAGTAAGTAGTAAGTAGTAGTAGTAGTAGTAGTAGTAGTAGTAGTAGTAGTAGTAGTAATAATATTTGTGTAGCACTTTTCTCCCATTTTATACAACACACATTTTTCCTGTATTTTTCAAACGAACGCAAATCGCAAAACGAAAGTACATCAGCAAAATAATGAAAATCACAGGAACCCTTTTGTATTAGTGCAATTGCGATTTTGCCTGATCACATAAGTCCTGCATGCTGCATTTTCTCTTTGTGTTCCCAGTATCCAGTGAAAACCGCATCAAAATCGCAATGTAAAAATCACAAGGCTTCTTTTACACTGCAAATCGCAATGGGATTCTAATCTGATTCTGATGCAATTTTCACTGGATGCTAGGAACAAAAGGAAAAAAACCCACTGCATGCAGGACTTCTTAAAAATTGCATTGATATAGGAATCGCATCAGAACCGCATCTTGTGTATATAAAAAAAAAAAAAACAAATTGCATTGAAATCGCATTGCGTTTTGCATTGTATACATTTATACACTGTGCCCATATTGCATTGTCAAGAATTATCAGGTCCTGCCTGGTGGATTAACTACCTGTCAGACTGTATGCTACATCTACCTGATGGGTGTATAGTACTGTGTTAGGCAGGAGCTTGCGCAGGCGTTATGGGCTGTGCTCTGGGTCAGTCATATGAGCATACAGTTTAACCTGTGGTTATTGACCAGACAAGCCTGACAGTTGTCCAGTAGTACTATCCTAACTGACAGAGAGCTGTCCAGTAGTACTATCCTAACTGACAGAGCGCTGTCCAGTAGTACTATCCTAACTGACAGAGCGCTGTCCAGTAGTACTATCCTAACTGACAGAGAGCTGTCCATTAGTACTATCCTAACTGACAGAGAGCTGTCCATTAGTACTATCCTAACTGACAGAGAGCTGTCCAGTAATACTATCTTAACTGACAGAGCTGTCCAATAGTACTATCCTAACTGACAGAGAGCTGTCCAGTAGCACTATCCTAACTGACAGAGAGCTGTCAGGTAGCAGGGCTGTGGAGTCGGTACAAAAATCTTCCAACTCCGACTCCTCCGTTTCTGAAACAATGACTCCGACTCCGGGTACCCAAAATTGCTCAGACTCCGACTCCTCGACTCCGACTCCTTAGTCTAATACTTAACAGGGCTGTGGATTTTGTACAAAAATCATGCGACTCCGACTCCCGACTCCTCAGTTTCTGAAACCACGACTCCGACTCCGGGTGCCCAAAATTGCCCCGACTCCGACTCCAACTCCACAGCCATGTCCAGTAGTACTATCCTAACTGACAGAGCTGTCCAGTAGTGCTATCCTAACTGACAGAAAGCTGTCCAGTAGTACTATCCAACTGACAGAGAGCTGTCCAGTAGTACTATCCAACTGGCAGAGAGCTGTCCAGTAGTACTATCCAACTGGCAGAGAGCTGTCTAGTACTGCCCAACTGTCAGCTGGATAGTACTACTAGACCGCACTCTGTCAGTAGGTAAGCTTGGGTACAATGAAGTAATGAGCCAACAAAGAAGAGAAAGGGACAGCAAACTTAATGGGGCCGACTGCAAGTGCAGGGAGCTGTGGAAAGATGTGTTAGTGGATTTATGAGTAAGATTCAGCAAGCTCAGCTCCATCAGATTCCTGCCTGCTGAGGACTGAGTAGTGACATCACTTTCTGTCACAAAAACTATAACATATTAAATGTGATCAAACCTGCACAGTAGCCAGATGACAACACAGGTTCCAATACATCAGGGATATGTTCTTCCAGTTCCACAACTGCAATATCATAAGGGGATGATTCCTGAGTGGAAAATACTACTTGGCCTTTAATTGGCAGCCACCTGGAAATATTTCCAAAAATTAAATTTAGATATTGGTTTTAACAAATAATCACTTCTTAAAGAGGAACTGTAACGGCAAAACGTCCCCTGGGTGGTACTCACCTCGGGTGGGGGAAGCCTCAGGATCCTAATGAGGCTTCCCCCGCCGTCCTCCGTCCCTCGGGGGTCTCGCTGCAGCCCTCCGTACAGCCGTGACGTAATATTTACCTTCCTGGCTCCTGCGCAGGCGCTCTGACGGCTGTCGGCTCCGAAGTAGGCGGAAATACCCGATCGCCGTCGGGTCCGCTGTACTGCGCAGGCGCAAGTCTCCGGCGCCTGCGCAGTAGAGCGGACCCGACGGAGATCGGGTATTTCCGTCTATTTCCGAGCCGAAAGCAGCCACAGCGCCCCCGCTGGAGCCAGCAAAGGTAAATATTGAAATTACAGTCGGGCCTGTCGCCGGCTGTTCAGAGGGCTGCGGCGAGACCCCCGTGGGACAGAGGACGGCGTGGGAAGCCTCATTAGGATCCGGAGGCTTCCCCACCCGAGGTGAGTACCCCCAGGGGATCTTTTTGAAGTTACAGAGTCTCTTTAAATACACACCACACACTTAAACTGTTCCTTGTTTGGACTTGGAGAAAATATTTCCAATTCTGGATTTACTTTTAAATGTCTGCTAGAAATGTAACGCTCATAAACAGATGGCAGAAGTCGGCAGCCTCTTGAAGTGCACATGTAAAAAGAGCGCTTGGAAATTTTGGCGCACGGTAAGCTAAGCTAACACACTAGCTAATATTGCGTGCCACATGTAGTAGAGAATCAGTAATAATCTACTATTGTCTTACCGTAACCTAATATTGACCCTCCGCTACCTAAGCCTAAAACTAGCCCCCCACCTACACCAAACAATAACACACACACACACACACACACACACACACACACACACACACACACACACACACACACACACACACACACACACACACACACACACACACACACACACACCTAAAACTTACCACCCCTAAGTGTGGCTAATTGAAACCACTATAATTAGGAGGAAACAAGCATGCCTCTTCCTGTCTGAAAATTTGACTTTAACCAAAAGTCAAATGTTTTAAAGGATATCAGATGTGAATCAACCTAGAGAAACAGGGGGAGCAGGCATATACTGTCACCTGTCACCTCCACGGAACTTTAAAGCTCTGTGTGTAACCCTTCCAATGCTGGTCTAGTAAAAAACAAATGCTGGTTGCATATAATATGCTGTAAATAATGTTTTAGAGCAAAGTTAAAATGCAGGGTTATATTCCGCTTTAAATAAACTTCACCTTTTCCAGAACTTTCTATACCCATATCCATTTTGCACCGGCAAAAGCTTTATGTACATCCACTACCCACTTGCGTGGTTTTTGTACATGCCCTGGCTTATTGTAATACCTTACAATATTTTGGGATATATTTTCTTTTTTTTTATAACTCTTATTAACCGAAAGAGAATGTCATGAACAGTATAAAATACATTACTGAGTCCACACATAGCCAATTTTTCTCGAGAGAGATACTTAATAAAAACATCCATTAACATCAACTGTGTCTATGTGTGAGTTATTATAATAGACTAAAAAGATAGAAATACTGTATATATCTGGATAACATAATGTCTCTCTTCTTTAAGTGTCCATTCCATGAAATGCTGAGCAAAAAAAAGGGTTAGCATAGATCAAAACATAAAGATCAAGGTACCCATCTATAATCAATTGAGGCTCTGAGGGATTGTCGCTGATCCTTAAATGATCATTCTGGGTAAAATTGTATCTTACAATTCCTCCCCCTCTACATTAAAATCCCAATAGTCCCACACCTTTTTGAATTTTTCTTCAGTTTCATGGATTATCGATGTTAGGTGTTCCATTGATCTAATCCATTTAATTCTATTGATTACATCCTCAACTCTGGGGCTATAGCTTCTCTTCCAGAATGCTGCTATGACCAATCTGGTTGCGGTAAGAATATGGTTCAACATACACTGAGTATGGGGTTTCAGGCCTGGAAAGGGCTTCCCCTTTCCAGGGGTCTAATGGGATATGTTTCCCTATGGTTTTATAAATTAAGGTCTGTATTGACTTCCAGAAAATTTGTATTTGCGGACAGAAACAAAAGATACGGTCGATAGTACCTGGCGCCCCACATTTTCTCCAACATAAGGCCGAGGTATTTGGGTATATTTTACTAAGCCTATCCGGTGTTAAATACCATTTAAATAATATTTTATAGATGTCAAATATAAAAAATATACAGGGCGCTCAAGAGCACAAGTCACAAATAAAATTTCTACCAACTGAAACAGAAGTTATATAGATGCATATAAAAGTCCAAAAAAGTCCACTTAAAACTGCTTCCAGGCTCATAGAGGATACACCGGGTGCAGAGAGTCTTCCAATGTTATACAGTAAACAATATACACTTCACCAGATGTTAAGCTGCCCTTTCCAGGAACAGCAAATAACGCCTCTGGCCCAGCCAGCATTCAGAGTCTCCTAGATCCGATCTGCTTCCTCTTGTATCCTCACAGCATTAGGGCATAAAACAGAGAAGCAATGCGATAGTGTAATACCATTTGGTAACAGTATAGCTATAAGGTTCAACCAGACACCAGTGCTCCCAGTTCTTACAGAGACACCACGTGCTCCTTCACCTAATGCTCAATGGAGCCTCTCACCAGATTTGATGGCTGACCCAGCACAGACCAGCAAAGCAGGCTTCACAGATATTGATACCAATCCTCCTCCAGCAGAAGCGTCCCTAAGACTCAGACAGGGACCAGCATAGTGTAAAATCGGTTTTTTATTTTAAAATACTAAAAAATAGTGCACTCACAAACATCCATTAGAAATGCGCATATAGAAAGTACTTGAGCTCGTCTAGCGTCCCTCGCTCCTTAGGCTCCGCCCAACTAGTTTCGTCCAATGACTCATCAGGGGCTTGGGCCAGTCAGAGCGAGAAGACGCTATATACTCCCACCCCACAGTCACATGCTGCAAGGTATCAGCATAATTTATTTGTCACTTGCTAGTGTTTAGTTCCAGCGTGCGCTGTGATTGTCCCATAGATCCTTCTGTAGTTATCCACGATTGGCTAGGAGCTGCCTACATTACCCATAATCCTTATGGGGCCAGTTTCTTAGCAGCGTTGCAGCATGCGCTATGACTGTGCCACAGATCCTCCTCTAATCTTCCGCAATCAGCTGAGAGCTGCCTACATTACCCATAATCCTCATGGGGCCATTTGTTCAGCAACATTTTGGCGTGCGCTATAATTATACCATAGATCCTCCTCCAGTTGTCCGCAATTGGCTAAGAGTTGCCTACATTACCCATACTCCCCATGGGGTCAGTTGCCTAGTAACGTTCCATGGGGTCAGCTGTTTAGTAACGTTCCAGCATACGCTGTAACTATAGGTCCATCTTCCTCTAGCTATCCGCCAATAGCTCAGAACTGCCTACATTGCCCATAATCCTCATGGGGCCAGTCGCTTAGCAACAGACCAAAATCCTTCCACATAGCGCGTTTTCCCATATTAACATGCTAATGTATAAGGGAATCTCCCATCCCACATTGACTACATTCGCCTTAAGCCTTTTGGTCTGTCCTTTTCGCATGCACAGTCATTTCACTGGCTTAATCCCCTGTCTACCAACATCCCAATAACCTCCTAAACCATTAAAAGCTGTTAGCTTCTTTTCCTTAGTCCTATGCAACTCATAAATTATGCATCTCCTATTTCACAACTCTTGAATGGTGTGGAATGACAACATAAATTATATACAAAATATGTATATCCTCCTCCCTCATTTTTACAGAGACAACCTAAAAAAATAAAATTAAGATAAAAAGTTAATTAAAATTAATTAAAATACCCCATAACAATAACAAATAATCAGGGGTGCACTATATGACATCATACAAGGGCGATGCCATACAATACACTCCTCCCCCATCTTACAAGGAACACTGTCAATTGAGAACTCCATCAGAGCGGCACAGAAATCACATCAGTAGCAATAATGACAATGGTCATCTTCGTATTCTACACCAGGGTCCCCACGTGATTCCCAGTCCCACCAGAGTTTACCACCCCAACTCACATTGCAGATGGCCCTCCGATGCTACCTTCACATGTTTGCCTGTATAGGTGCATATATCTTAGTCATCAGCTATAAAGCAGTTAATGTCTAGCTCAACATTCAACCCACCAGGTACCATGGTCTGCAAATCATAGATCCATCTGGTCTCCATCTTTGAGATTTCTCTAACCTTGTGACATCCTCTCCATTTTGTGGTAAGCTTTTGGACGCCACAAAATTTCAGTACTGCTGGATTACTTCCATGTTTTTCTTGGAAATGTTTGGACACATTGTGGCCCTTGAACCCCCTGCTGATGTTAGCAATATGCTCACCCACTCGCGTCTTCAGAGTCCTTTTTGTACGACCCACATACTGCAGCCCGCATGGGCACCATAATAGGTGAACCACATGCGTGCTGCAGCAGTGGATAAATTAATTGATTTTAAATTTTCTTCCTGTCTGGTTTGAAATTATTTCTTTCATTCTAATTCCCTGTGCTTTCTCACATGTAGTACATTGTTGACACGGATAAAATCCCTTATTGCCCCATACATCTGTTTTATTAAGGACTCTGGGACCATTCACATATGTTTTGACCAGCCTTTGCTGCAGGTTTTGCGCTCATCTATAAATAAATTTTGGGCGTTCCGGGAGTACTTTTCCCAGAGTTGGATCGTTTCTAAGCAGGTTCCAATGTCTCTTGAAGACACCTTCAACCTGCTTCTATTGAGAATTGAATTGCAACATCACTGCATATTGAAAAGCATTGGAACTGCCAGTGTTCATATCTGGATCATTTGACCTCCTTGACATCTGTAGAAACTCCTCCCTCTCTTTCCCCATTATATCCTCTGATAATTTTTCCAAATGTTTCCGGTTATATCCCTTCTCAGCAAACCTTTCTATTAGCATTTCTGCCTGCATGATATAATCACTCAGCGTTGAGCAATTTCTACGTATCCTGCTGAGCTGTCCCTTTGGGATATTCGCCATCCAACCTGGATGGTGACAGCTCCGCACCGGTATATACGAGTTTCTATTGTTTTTTTGGAAAAATGTTTTACTTCCGAGGGTACCTTCTTTTTTCGTCACCACAATGTCAAGGAAGTCAATTTCTTCAAAACTACATTTCATAGTGAGTTCGATACCTAATTGGTTACTATTCAACCATTCTACATACTTTTTTAACTGATCCACATCACCTTCCCAAATCCAAAATAAATCATCTATAAATCTTTTCCAATTTTTTACTCCCTTGCTTTGTGGTAGTGCCATAACTTCTCTTTCCCATTGATCCATGAAAATGTTGGCTACGCTCGGCGCATATTTTGCCCCCATTGCGCAGCCAACAGCCTGTAAATAAAACTTCCCATCAAACCAAAAATAATTACCGTATATACTCACATATAAGCCGACCCCCCAACTTTTACCTGAAAAACCAGGGGAAAATGATTGCCCCCCATATAAGCCGGGGGTAGGAAATCCTGGATTGGTGCAGGCGCGTGATTCCCCCCCCCCCCCCCCCCAGTGTGTCCCAGTATAGCTAGTATAGAGCCCAGTATTGCTAGTATAGTGCCCAGTATAGCTAGTAAAGTGCCCAGTATAGCTAGTAAAGTGCCCAGTATAGCCAGTATAGTGTCCAGTATAGTGCCCAGTATAGCTAGTATAGCACCAAGTATAGCTAGTAAAGTGCCCAGTATAGTGCCCAGTATAGCGCCCAGTATGGCCCCCCCCCCCTCCTGCTCCCCCCTTCACGGCCGCCACTGCTATTACCTGCTTTAGGCAGCGGCCGCTTCCTACTCCGGGTTCCCCTCTTCATCATCTGTATACAGTAAGTGTATCACAGCAGCGCGCCCGGCGCTGCTGCTGTGACGATGCAGGGGGCAGGAAAGAGCGGTTGCCCTGGTAACGGCGATGTAACGGCGGACCACCACCACCCACAACTCGCATACAAGCCGACCCCCCAACTTTTGGCCCCCTTTTTGGGGGTCAAAAATTCAGCTTGTATGCGAGTATATACGGTATGTGATAAAGAAAACTCCAATAGTTCCAAAATAAACTCAATTTGTGCTTCACCTAATAGATTCTGTTCTTCAAGTGCTCGCTTGACAGCCTCCAATGCTTTATCATGCGGTATGATGGTATATAGTGCAGTTACATCAGCAGTCACCAGTAAACTTTTATTATCAGTTTGAATACCATTAATTGTCTGCAGAAAGTGCTTTGTGTCTTTTAACAAATGTTGAAGAGTCCCAACCACCGGTTGCAAGAACCGGTCCACATATTCACCCAATCTCTGATTTAATCCCCCAATGCCGCTGATGATCGGCCTCCCTGGTGGTTGGGTTTGGCTCTTATGAATTTTTGGGTTAATCTACATAACTGGAATGCGAGGTGCATCAATCACAAGATACCGAAATTCAGCATCATTCAATATACCTTTTTCAAGGCCTCCTCTCAGAATCTTTCTCATTTCTTCTTTATATTCGGTTGTAGGGTCAGTCCTCAACTGCTTGTATGTGTTAGTGTCCCCAAGGATATTATACACTTCTTGTTTGTATTGTGTATGATGCATTATAACTACCCCGCCCCCCTTATCAGCTGGTCTAATGAGAATTTCCTTTCTATAACTGAGTTCCTTTATTTGCCTCCATTCTTCTTATTACCGGTGGTTGTTAGTTTCTCTATGTCTTTAAGCACCATATTTTTAAAACTATTAACAGTACTATCCTTCATTAGGTCTGATGGGTTAAATGTTGAGCGGTTCCTCAAATTGGTATGGACATAGGGTTGGGTCACTCCTCCCCCCCCCCCCCGATTCATCCTATTGGTAGGGCCTTCTTTGGCCAGGAAATCTTTTTTGATGTTCATTTTTCTAATGAACTTGTGCGTATCAATATAGACATCAAATTTATTCACTCCTTGCTTTGGGGCATATTTCAAACCCTTATCTAGAATATTTAATTCTGCTGGGGTAACATGTATTCCACTGATGTTAAATATCCCTTTACCCACTATTTTCTCCTTTTCATGTCTCTCTCTTTCCTCCCAACTTCCTTTTGCAGGCCTATTTTTGTATGGACTATAGTCCATACAGAAATAGGCCTGCGAAAGGAAGTTGGGAGGAAAGAGAGAGGAGAAATGGGATGTTACCAACATACAACAATACAATAAATATGAGCCTCTTGAACGTGAAGCAGATGAGGTAGTTCACCATCATTTTTTGGGGGACAGAAGGGGGGGGGGGCTGGATCAGTGGCAGGAAGTCGAATATCAAATAAGGAACACACGAAAAAGAGAAATAGAAGAGGAAACAGAGGGGGCAGACATGAAAAGGAGAAAATAGTGGGTAAAGGGATATTTAACATCAGTGGAATACATGTTACCCCAGCAGAATTAAATATTCTAAATAAGGGTTTGAAATATGCCCCAAAGCAAGGAGTGAATAAATTTGATGTCTATATTGATACGCACAAGTTCATTAGAAAAATGAACATCAAAAAATATTTCCTGGCCAAAGAAGGCCCTACCAATAGGATGAATCGGGGGGGGAGTGACCCAACCCTATGTCCATACCAATTTGAGGAACCGCTCAACATTTAACCCATCAGATCTAATGAAGGATAGTACTGTTAATAGTTTTAAAAATATGGTGCTTAAAGACATAGAGAAACTAACAACCACCGGTAATAAGACAGAATGGAGGCAAATAAAGGAACTCAGTGATAGAAAGGAAATTCTCATTAGACCAGCTGATAAGGGGGGCGGGGTAGTTATAATGCATCATACACAATACAAACAGGAAGTGTATAATATCCTTGGGGACACTAACACATACAAGCAGTTGAGGACTGTCCCTACAACCGAATATAAAGAAGAAATGAGAAAGATTCTGAGAGGAGGCCTTGAAAAAGGTATATTGAATGATGCTGAATTTTGGTATCTTGTGATTGATGCACCTCGCATTCCAGTTATGTAGATTAACCCAAAAATTCATAAGAGCCAAACCCAACCACCAGGGAGGCCGATCATCAGCGGCATTGGGGGATTAAATCAGAGATTGGGTGAATATGTGGACCGGTTCTTGCAACCGGTGGTTGGGACTCTTCAACATTTGTTAAAAGACACAAAGCACTTTCTGCAGACAATTAATGGTATTCAAACTGATAATAAAAGTTTACTGGTGACTGCTGATGTAACTGCACTATATACCATCATACCGCATGATAAAGCATTGGAGGCTGTCTAGCGAGCACTTGAAGAACAGAATCTATTAGGTGAAGCACAAATTGAGTTTATTTTGGAACTATTGGAGTTTTCTTTATCACATAAATTATTTTTGGTTTGATGGAAAGTTTTATTTACAGGCTGTTGGCTGCGCAATGGGGGCAAAATACGCGCCGAGCGTAGCCAACATTTTCATGGATCAATGGGAAAGAGAAGTTATGGCACTACCACAAAGCAAGGGAGTAAAAAATTGGAAAAGATTTATAGATGATTTATTTTGGATTTGGGAAGGTGATGTGGATCAGTTAAAAAAGTATGTAGAATGGTTGAATAGTAACCAATTAGGTATCGAACTCACTATGAAATGTAGTTTTGAAGAAATTGACTTCCTTGACATTGTGACGAAAAAAGAAGGTACCCTGGGAAGTAAAACATTTTTTAAAAAAACCGATAGAAACTCGTATATACCGGTGCGGAGCTGTCACCATCCAGGTTGGATGGCGAATATCCCAAAGGGACAGCTCAGCAGGATACGTAGAAATTGCTCAACGCTGAGTGGTTATATCATGCAGGCAGAAATGCTAATAGAAAGGTTTGCTGAGAAGGGATATAACCGGAAACATTTGGAAAAATTATCAGAGGATATAATGGGGAAAGAGAGGGAGGAGTTTCTACAGATGTCAAGGAGGTCAAATGATCCAGATATGAACACTGGCAGTTCCAATGCTTTTCAATATGCGGTGATGTTGCAATTCAATTCTCAATAGAAGCAGGTTGAAGGTGTCTGCAAGAGACATTGGAACCTGCTTAGAAACGATCCAACTCTGGGAAAAGTACTCCCGGAACGCCCAAAATTTATTTATAGATGAGCGCAAAACCTGCAGCAAAGGCTGGTCAAAACATATGTGAATGGTCCCAGAGTCCTTAATAAAACAGATGTATGGGGCAATAAGGGATTTTATCCGTGTCAACAATGTACTACATGTGAGAAAGCACAGGGAATTAGAATGAAAGAAATAATTTCAAACCAGACAGGAAGAAAATTTAAAATCAATGAATTTATCCACTGCTGCAGCACGCATGTGGTTTACCTATTATGGTGCCCATGCGGGCTGCAGTATGTGGGTCGTACAAAAAGGACTCTGAAGACGCGAGTGGGTGAGCATATTGCTAACATCAGCAGGGGGTTCAAGGGCCACAATGTGTCCAAACATTTCCAAGAAAAACATGGAAGTAATCCAGCAGTACTGAAATTTTGTGGCTTCCAAAAGCTTACCACAAAATGGAGAGGATGTCACAAGGTTAGAGAAATCTCAAAGATGGAGACCAGATGGATCTATGATTTGCAGACCATGGTACCTGGTGGGTTGAATGTTGAGCTAGACATTAACTGCTTTATAGCTGATGACTAAGACATATGCACCTATACAGGCAAACATGTGAAGGTAGCATCGGAGGGCCATCTGCAATGTGAGTTGGGGTGGTAAACTCTGGTGGGACTGGGAATCACGTGGGGACCCTGGTGTAGAATACGAAGATGACCATTGTCATTATTGCTACTGATGTGATTTCTGTGCCGCTCTGATGGAGTTCTCAATTGACAGTGTTCCTTGTAAGATGGGGGAGGAGTGTATTGTATGGCATCGCCCTTGTATGATGTCATATAGTGCACCCCTGATTATTTGTTATTGTTATGGGGTATTTTAATTAATTTTAATTAACTTTTTATCTTAATTTTATTTTTTTAGGTTGTCTCTGTAAAAATGAGGGAGGAGGATATACATATTTTGTATATAATTTATGTTGTCATTCCACACCATTCAAGAGTTGTGAAATAGGAGATGCATAATTTATGAGTTGCATAGGACTAAGGAAAAGAAGCTAACAGCTTTTAATGGTTTAGGAGGTTATTGGGATGTTGGTAGACAGGGGATTAAGCCAGTGAAATGACTGTGCATGCGAAAAGGACAGACCAAAAGGCTTAAGGCGAATGTAGTCAATGTGGGATGGGAGATTCCCTTATACATTAGCATGTTAATATGGGAAAACGCGCTATGTGGAAGGATTTTGGTCTGTTGCTAAGCGACTGGCCCCATGAGGATTATGGGCAATGTAGGCAGTTCTGAGCTATTGGCGGATAGCTAGAGGAAGATGGACCTATAGTTACAGCGTATGCTGGAACGTTACTAAACAGCTGACCCCATGGAACGTTACTAGGCAACTGACCCCATGGGGAGTATGGGTAATGTAGGCAACTCTTAGCCAATTGCGGACAACTGGAGGAGGATCTATGGTATAATTATAGCGCACGCCAAAATGTTGCTGAACAAATGGCCCCATGAGGATTATGGGTAATGTAGGCAGCTCTCAGCTGATTGCGGAAGATTAGAGGAGGATCTGTGGCACAGTCATAGTGCATGCTGCAACGCTGCTAAGAAACTGGCCCCATAAGGATTGTGGGTAATGTAGGCAGCTCCTAGCCAATCGTGGATAACTTAAGAAGGATCTATGGGACAATCACAGCGCACGCTGGAACTAAACACTAGCAGGTGACAAATAAATTATGCTGGTACCTTGCAGCATGTGACTGTGGGGTGGGAGTATATAGCGTCTTCTCGCTCTGACTGGCCCAAGCCCCTGATGAGTCATTGGACGAAACTAGTTGGGCGGAGCCTAAGGAGCGAGGGACGCTAGACGAGCTCAAGTACTTTCTATATGCGCATTTCTAATGGATGTTTGTGAGTGCACTAATTTTTAGTATTTTAAAATAAAAAAACGGTTTTACACTATGCTGGTCCCTGTCTGAGTCTTAGGGACGCTTCTGCTGGAGGAGGATTGGTATCAATATCTGTGAAGCCTGCTTTGCTGGTCTGTGCTGGGTCAGCCATCAAATCTGGTGAGAGGCTCCATTGAGCATTAGGTGAAGGAGCACGTGGTGTCTCTGTAAGAACTGGGAGCACTGGTGTCTGGTTGAACCTTATAGCTATACTGTTACCAAATGGTATTACACTATCGCATTGCTTCTCTGTTTTATGCCCTAATGCTGTGAAGATACAAGAGGAAGCAGATCGGATCTAGGAGACTCTGAATGCAGGCTGGGCCAGAGGCGTTATTTGCTGATCCTGGAAAGGGCAGCTTAACCTCTGGTGAGCGTATATTGTTTACTGTATAACATTGGAAGACTCTCTGCACCCGGTGTATCCTCTATGAGCCTGGAAGCAGTTATAAGTGGACTTTTTTGGACTTTTATATGCATCTATATAACTTCTGTTTCAGTTGGTAGAAATTTTATTTGTGACTTGTGCTGTTGAGCGCCCTGTATATTTTTTATATTTGACTGTTTTAAAGTGAAACACACACTTAAATATAGGAGCGATCCAGGCAACTAATAGTAACATAGAGATATAACAGATAGGGATTTGTTTGAAGAGCGCACACTGTAGGGTCGGTTTGAATTGAAATATTTTATAGATATTTTCCTTAGTCTGGGTACATATCGAAGTTTTGCGTGCGTTTAACCATATATGTTCCCAATCAGAAAGTTCTTGGTTGGAGCCTAATGCTGTTTCCCAGTAAATCATATTTATGCTTCTTAAAAGAGCAAGCCTCCGGGATGGCTAGAATTGAATAGAATTTAGAGATCATTCCTGGTTCTCTGTCTGAATCAAATAGAATATTTTCACAGTATGTTCTGGGAGATAGGGGAGCCGATCCCAAGTTCTTTATGACATATGACCGGATTTGGAGAAATTCAAAAAATTTGCGGTGTGATATTGGAAATTTTTCCTGAATTTGTGAAAAATCCAGCATTCTGGAACATGAGCTGTCATAGAAATCCCGAAGTTTGTGGGGAGCTGTAGCAGAAAAGGGATCTTCAGGTCTTGTCAGAGAGTTCTGGAGGAGAGATGGGTTTTCCTTCAGATATATTAATTGAGATGGAAATTTAGATAGCTTATATTGTTGAGAGGCCCTTCGCCATAGTAGCCACGTAAACTTAACAGTGTTGAGGATTGGCTTAAAAACTTTTCAGGTGGAGTATCTAACATTCCTGGGAGTGCCCCTATTAAATATGGAGCTATTGAGGCCTGCTTCAGTTCTGCCCACTTGGTACGCAATGGGAAGGCCACCCATTCCGCAACTTGGCGAATGTGAGAAGCCAAATAATATAAACGAAATTGTGGGACTGAAAGCCACCCTCTGGATCTGATATTAATATTTTATTTGAAACCCTTAGCCGCCCCCTAGCCCAAATGAATCGAAGTACATCTTTCTGTAACTTAGAAAGAGCTCCACATGGAATAGCGATTGGTAAAGTTTCACATAGATATAAAAATCTGGGAAGCAAATTCATTTTTATAGTATAGATTCTGCTGATCCAAGAAATATTATATTGGTTCCATCTATCTAAATCTCTACGAAATTGGTCGAATACTGGGATAAAGTTTAAATCATAAAGTTTTTTATATGAACTACCAATCTGTATGCCTAGATATTTGATGCTATCTTTTTTCCATCTGAAGGGAAAGCCAACTCTCAAATTATCCAGAGCCTCCTGAGAAAGATTGAGGGGGAGAACTTCCGTTTTATCCGGGTTTATTTTAAAACCCGAGAATAACTCAAAATCGTGTATCACCTTAAGTAGATTGGGGAGAGAGGTAATGGGAGAAGATAATGACAGAAGCACGTCATCTGCGATCAGGGACAGTTTATACTCTTTCCCACCTATATTTACCCCTGAAATATCTTTAGATTCCCTTATAGCTATAGCCAGTGGTTCTATGCAAATGGCAAACAGCAGGGGCGAAAGAGGACACCCCTGCCGTGAGCCATTCGTTAATTTGAACATAGGTGAGTTTACCAAAGGTACACATACTCTAGCCTGTAAATTACAGTACAACCCCTGTATAGCAGTGAGGATGAGATCCGAGAAGCCAAAGCGCTGTAATACTTCAAATAAATATTGCCAATCCACTTTATCGAAGGCCTTCTCCGCATCCAAACTTAGAAGCAGAGAAGGCCTTCGATATTCACCTACCCAGTCCACAATATCAATTGCTCATCTCGTGTTATCGCCTGCTTGTCGTTTAGTTATGAATCCCACCTGATCCCCATCAATAATTGAGGGCAGAAGTGGGGTCAGCCTGTTCACCAGTATTTTAGTGTAGATCTTTAGGTCTGAATCTATCAGTGAGATAGGGCGGTAGCTACGTACATCTTGTGGATCCTTACCCTCTTTAGGAATCATAATAATATTAGAAGTTTTCATGGAGGGAGGGATCAAATCTCCTTTAAAAAAGACATTAAACATATCACACATGTAGGGAGCTAGAATATGTTTAAATTTCTTATAATAAGCATATGAAAACCCATCTGGGCCTGGCGCTTTTTTAGTGGGTAAATCTTTAATAACCCCCCGGATCTCACCCTCTTGAATTGGTGTATTTAATTCTTCCAATTGGTCTGCATTAAGTTTTGGTATATTCAGGCCACCCAAAAATTCTTTCATCTTAAGGGACACTGATTCCCGGCTTCCAGGAGGATTAATGTTATATAACTGAGTAATATGCCTCAAAAGCTGACGCTATATGGGATGGGTCTGCTGAAGAGACTCCATGTTTATTGGTTACAGCATAAATTTCTCTCTTCCTTTTAAGTTCCCTTAGTCTACGTGCTAATAACGTGTGAGGTTTATCTCCCCTATCATAAAATAGTTGTTTAGTCCACAGCATTGCCCTCTGCCCTCCTAAGTTGTAAGTCATACACCTTTGATTTAGCTTCTTGCCAATGGCGAAAGTTAGCTCTTGATGGAAAAAGCCTATATTTGGATTCAGCGTCTCTAAGGCTGCGTAATTTCCAATCTAGGAGGGCCTTGTCATTTCTTTTTTTCTGTACAGCTTCCCTAATGAATGCTCCTCGTAAGACCGCCTTGTGGGCTTCCCATAAAACAGAGGGGTCAGTAACTGAGTCACGATTAAGGGTGAAATATCCCTCCAGTTCTTTTTTAATAGTGTTATGTATCACCTCATCCCTAAGCAGAGACTCATTCAGACGCCAGTGAAAAGGGCCTCTAAGCTTTGTGTGGCAATTTAAGTTTAAGGTAATTGGAGCGTGGTCGGACCATGTGATGTCATGGATCTCAGTTTGACTAGTCTTTTGGATCAGTATTTTAGATGCAAAAAAGTAGTCTAACCTACTGAAACAAGCATGAGGGTTGGAATAGAATGTATACTGTCTAGAGGTAGGGTGGGCTATTCTCTATAAATCCACTAGATGGTGTTCTCTCGCCCACTTACGGAAATCTCTGCTCAAGGCTTCTATTCTATGTTGAGATATTGTTGATCTAGGTACCGATCTATCGAGTGCAGCTGAGAACGTCAGATTAAAGTCACCCCCTAGAAGCCAGCAATCAGTTGGGAATGTCATTAAACGTCTCTGTACTTTGTTTAGAAAGTGAATCTGTTGTGTGTTAGGTGTATAAATGTTACCCAAAACTACCTCCATATTGCCCAATTGACCATATAGTAAGATGTAGTGACCTTGGGGATCAGCGTATGAACTATGAATTGTAAATGGGACATCCTGCTTGATCAAAATTGCTACCCCTCCTTTTTTTGCTTTACCGCAAGCATAAAATACCATTGGAAAATATTTCAGCCTCAATGTGGGGTGAGAGTCATTTTTAAAGTGGGTCTCTTAAAGTAATACAATATCAGGCCTCTGTCTTTCCACCTCTTTAGCGAGCAACTGACGCTTTAAAGGAGAGTTCAATCCCTTAACATTTAAAGAGGTAATCTTTATCATTTTAGTTTCCCAAGTGACCTTTACTGAACTAAATAAAGACAGTAAAGTGGAAAGACAGAGGCCCCTGTAACCCAACCCTTATAACATTTCCGTATTAGTCTAAACCTCTGGAATGCAATGGACCTTATCATATAAAAAAACATGAACAAATGAACATATAACTCAAGTGAGCCAAAACGGTATAACCCCTAAGAAACACCGTGTCCCAGAAGTGGCATGGCTCTGCCATGTCTTCTCCGCACACCCACGACAGGTGTCTCACAAGACTAGGCAGTGTGGAGGGAAGCATATTCGCCCCAGGAAATACAGCCTCCATCTGTAATAAAGACTGCGAACTCTCATACATGCTTTATGTCTTTTGTAAGAGAAAAGTGGTTCCCGATGAATAAAAACACCTCACGTGTCCTATTCAGTCTCCGGTTCGGGGGCCTCATTCATCAAGATCGGCGAGGTTGGTGGTGAGCCCGAGGACCTCGATCCTTGCCTGTTTGAGCCCTGGACTGACCAGTCTGGTGTTAGCCTTTGACGCTCCCGTGAGTCTGCGTCTTGAACAGCAGGTGGTGATTTCTCCGGCGAGTTACGTTTTATGGGTGGCAAGTCCAGGCCCAGGCGTTTTACAAAATCTGGCGCATCATCCGGGTCATTGAGAATGTATACTCGATTGTTCTTTGTGACCACTAATTTAAAAGGGAACCCCCACTTGTATCTTAATCCCGCTTCTCTCAGTGCTTGTGTCACTGACCGTAGCTGCCTTCTTTTTTCCAAGGTCACTGGTGATAGGTCATTGTAAAGTGATAAAGTGTCTCCTTCAAATTCCACCTTCTGTAAATTTCTAGTGACATTAAGAAGGGCCTCTTTACTTTCAAAGTAGTTGGGATATATTTTCTATTGAAGATCACCAATTAACAAAACCATTCATTAATCCATGCCATGCACTGATGAGGATCAACCAATCCAAAACAGTCTGTACGCATGTTGGATCATTGTGGCTCTGTACAAATAAGCTGACACATCATTGCAGTCCAGCAGAGGTGTGTTTAGCTTACAGGGACAGCAGAGAATGATTTGCATATTCAGCAGTGATGCATCGTGGGAGACATCAAATGCTTACAAATACTTTCTGTTTTAAGAAGGCAAACTTTTGTTCTTGCTTTTAAAGCATTAGCTTAGGCAATAACATCAAGTGCCCAATTCAAATGCATCAGTTATTAGCATCAAGGGCTACTGGTAGTCTGAAGGAGCATATACACCTTCAATCTGTATTGCCGGTTAAGCACGAGCTTGATCTTGCAAGCAAACTTGTCCATATCTAGGACAAAGGACTCAACCCTAACTGCCGGGGAGATGGAGGATTAGAGTCTGTGGGTATCTTACGGTGGCTCCCACATATCCCCTCCTGCCCCCTGGGTAAATGAGATTAGCAGTAGATTATATACCCTTACCCATCTTCACAAATATACAGTAGTACGCTTGCATTAAACTTTGTGCATTGCACATTTGTATTTTTGCTGTAGATATCTTTAAGTATGTGGCTTGCTGGGTCCTTTTGTTTAAAGAGGAGCTGTCAGCCATACTATCTCAGGAAAAAAAAACAAATATATACCGTAAGTAGATAAATACTTGCTCTACTTATGATTCCTATTAATTTTATAAAGGGAAAAGTAGAGAATCCTATTCTAGACAATTTCCATATTTACTGTGGTTATTTTGAAACCAGTCGTGATGTAATATCCGCCCTTAGTCTCCTCTGCCCGATTTGCCCGCCCTTCACTATAGAAAGTGCATTGTTTCACCCTGAGAAATGTTGGACAATCAAAGAGGAAGAAAGGTGTGGGAGGGGAAAACAGGAGGGAAAGAGGCTTCAGCCAATCAGGCTGCATTAGTTAAGTCTGAGGGAAAGTAGAGAAGCAAAAAAAAAAAAAACCCAGCATGCCCTGCAACTTCTCTTTTGTGTACCAAATAAGAGTCAGGTAAACTGGGGAATGATCATTTATCAACAAGAAAAGTAATAGTGATTTTAACTTTTGTTGGATTGCCTGATTAGCATCCTTATTACTTGTTTACCAGATAAAAATAAAGAATTGATTTTTGATATTATGCCCGACAGTTACTCTTTAACTTCCTACTCAGATTTTACTGAACAGATAAGGTCTCTGGTCACTGTTGAAACTTTTGTGCGGACGCCTATGCTTCCACTACTCCCAGACACCTCTCCTGATGCTCACCTACCCACAACCAAATGTCATTTCTTCAAGCCTACCTCTTATTTATTCAACCTCCCATTTTACCTCTCCAAAACCCACTCCTCTGCTATCTAACCTCTACCTCATGTCGCCTCTCCCGGAAGCCAATTAGGTCCCGTTCACACTGCACACGTTTCCAGCCGCGTTTTGGAAACGCGTAGGGGAGGCAGACACGCACGACATCAGACAGTGCGTAGAGTGCACTGTCTGATGTTCACACTGCATGCGTTCCGGACCTGTGTGGTCCGGGAACGCATGCTGCACGCATTTTTTGTAAAGACGCGTGGCTGTCCCATTCACTTTTCAGTGATGGGATCAGCCACGCAACGCACACAAACGCGGATGGCGTGCGTTCGCATGCGCTGCGTTGTGAACGGGGCCTTAATCCTTATCTCTCCTCTTATGCTACGTACACACTTGCGATAACGATCGTTTACAAGGAACGATAGTTATCAGACGAACAATATTAGAACGATTGGAATGCAACGATGGGATGCAGCAATCATCATACACATTTAACGATCGTTCTTGCAGAAAAGAATGATCAGAGGGAAATGTTGAACATATTTATATAAAAAAAAAAAACACAAACAAACATGGGGTTGCAATAGATACAAATATATGATAGTTAACTTGCCAACAAAGTTTACTTGAAATTTGTAATGTAACAATCTTTACTGGCCGCACTACACAGGAAGAACGAAAGCTGGGCACAATCCTACACAGGCGCATTGGCCCTTGTTACGATCATGCTCAGCAGATAACTGTACACACTAGTTTTGTAACGATTGTCGTTCAATATGATCCGTCCGGTTGGTTTTTCTCATCGTGCCGACATTGTTCGTTTGTCGTTGTACTTAATGATCGTTTGGTAAAGTTCTTTACCCGATTGTTGGCAGACCGATCATTAAGCTGCTGTTTAAAACGACCATAGTCCCAAGTGTGTACGTACCATTACTCCCTCCCAGACCCATGCCACCTCTCCTAACTCACGAATCCAATGCAACACACTGTATTTTCATTCCGCTCAACTATCCTACCAATTCACTATGTAAGTGCATACATGCGGTGATTTACCCAGCTTTATCTATTCTTTGAGCACTATATTAGCTTGCTCCTATTCACCTGTCCTACCCATCCTGTTTCCATTGCCCCTCCACCTCTCCTACCACCCTCCTTGTTTTAATTTCTTCTCCATTTACCTGACTTAACCACCTACGCTCTATGTCTTCCCATCTTTTCTATATTCCTCAGGTTTTCTCCCTTCCTTCCCAACCCTCACCCATATTCTATGCCAACATACTTTCCTACAATCCCTAAAGTCTGCTTGCTCCAGGTTATATAGGAGACATGATATCTGCATTTTTACTGTGGGAGACCTGACATTGCCACACATTTTTGGGAGACTTGATGACTGCACTCTATGTGGCAACATGATATCAGCACTTGATCTGTGGGTGACAGGATATGGGAATTTGTTCTATGTGTGACATATCAGCATTTGTTAAATGAGGAACATGATGGCTGCACTGGTTATGTGTGGGGAAGTTGAGGGTAGAATGTATTATATAGAAAACTTAATTTTA
Source organism: Hyperolius riggenbachi (assembly GCF_040937935.1). Lineage (NCBI taxonomy): Eukaryota > Metazoa > Chordata > Amphibia > Anura > Hyperoliidae > Hyperolius > Hyperolius riggenbachi. The sequence continues at coordinate 120,216,953 of NC_090655.1, forward strand.
TGAAGGAGGTTTTTCTCTGATCAAATATAATAGATATAGTGTACCTGTGGGTCATGGTTCCTACACCTGTTGAGGACAATGCGGTTTTGCTTTTATATTTTTTGCAAGCATCAGTGGTGGTCCTTCATCAGGTCCACCTTTCTGCTAACTGGAAGGACTTGTGTTCATTTGATTTGTGTACTTTGACGAATAAGGAAAGGTGTATGAGGTTTCGATTATAAGCAACAGCTTAAAATGGTGCTGTAATGCTAGAAACTTAACTACAGGTTACACTTTTTTGCTGACAAAGCTGCCATCCATCCTACTGTTCATACTGTACATCGCGTAATCCTGTTTTGAATACACTGCACACAACCTCTGTGTAGTGTTAACAAAGTGTTATCACTCGTGCCACCGTCACCCACAATCAGAGAGGCTCAACGGATTGTAACCACCTCGTTTCCAGGTGGATCTCATGCTCAAACTATGTTTCACCAGGGTACTTCAGTGAAGCATATAAAAAAAAAATCAGTATAAAACTTGTAATCTTCTTTTAAAACTTGAATAAAACACAATAAAAATTAATTGCGCAAAGCGACAGAGACTGTCATTATCACCTGCCTAAGCCAACTTTAATCTGCCCTGTGTATGGTCCTTTAACCTCATGTACAATGTGAAGGAAAAGACTAGTTCTTTTCTAAAATACCGTATCAAGGCAAACTTAGTTATTGACACATTTGAGCAAAACTGGAAGAATAAGTTGTTGACACCACATACCTTTTGTAATTATAATGTAGACCCCTTGTCATTCTTTCACTCAGTGTCTTCACAGAAACTTTAGAAGAGTGCCTAACCACATGCCGGCATGTCAACACTAGTTTTGAATTTAACAAGACTCCTGATCCCCAAGACTGGCCTGAATCCACTAGAACTGTGGTTGCCAGCAGATTACCCATTGGTTCTGTACTCCTTATAGGTTTGTTAACAAGTGAGTTGCCCATCTCCAATGCCGCTAGTTGACCTGTGATATTATTTCCCTTGTAAGAAGCCTTAATGATACTCTCGATGATATGGCTAATAGAACATGCCAAAGTCAACCCTACCCATTCATTTGTCTTCCAGCAGAGGGGTGCCACTGTAATACCGATCAAATACAAAGTTCCACTTTCAAACAAATATATGCCGCCACCTTCAGACCCGGGTAGACAGCGGGCATCAGTGAGCAGCACTACATTTCCATCTCCAGCCATATTGCTTAACACGCCTTTACTAATAGTGTTCAAAAAGATGTCTGGGTAAAATGATCCAAATGGAGATCCACAGGCAAATACTGTACTGCCTTTTACCAGCCTGGAGGATTGCATAATATCCATTTTTATGTTCATTCCAATCACACTCTGAAGCTTCAAAACAGCAAACCAATGCATGTATGCCAGATCTTTCTGGAATGCTCCATATTCTTTCTCTTCCTCGCTAGAAAACACCCAACCGTCTTCTTTTCTAAACAACCTGGAAAATGTCTTTTGAAACTCTCCACAAGGCACAAGCATAAGCAGATCAGCCTGGTACTGCCTTCGCTGCGTTTGTTGCTTTGAAACAGGAACAAAACCAAGTCCTGACCTTTGATCCAAAACCTCATTGCTCAAACTCTTCCTATAGCTGGCGGCAATTTTCGACTCACATGGGCATTCAACCTGAATCAAGAAATCTGATGGGAAATCTTGTGCCGAAAGAAAATCTCTCTCAGAATAAACAAAATCATTATCTTTTTCTTTTAAGAATGGGAAAAATACAGCTGCTTGGCAGATAACAAGCCCCAGAGTCTGGTCTAAAATCACCCCACTGCAGCTCCATACTCCATCACACTCAGTTTTAGCTGCTGCATGATAACATGGCTTTTCCTCACTGTCCCCTGCATTGACATCTGTATCAGCACTTCCTTTGCTGGGTTTGGAAATGATGGCTTGTGGCTGAGAAGTTGTGACAACACAACCACTAAGTTCTGCAGGCAGCAAGGGAGACTTCATGTTCATCCACAGACATAAACTTACAAACTAATCCCAATGCAATTTACAACTAGGAAGCCAGCTTACATGATCAAGCTCCTATATTTCCTGCCACCCCGATGGCTAATAAGTGCAGCATGCCCGTCATTCAGAATGATTGGCAACCAGCCTGTCTGCCTCAACCCAGTATGAATGCATTACTGACAGCCCATACCAGCACCGACATACAGCATAACGCCAGCATAACGTGTAGATTCAAAGTTCACTCACTGGCAGCATCCTGACCAGGAAGCAGTCCTAGCACACGTGTGCTGTGATTGGCTGAGCTCGCCGCCAGCTGACTGCGGCGCCCTATCATAATGCTGCGTTCTCTCAGACTAGCTTTCATTGGCGGCTTCTGGTGACACGAGGCTCTAGAACCGCCCAGTGAGTGACGGTCAGCAAATTCCTCCCCTGGAAAACGAAGTCCAATAATGTCGCTGTCCAAAACAGCGGGCCGGGCAAAAGTGTCACACTGAGTACACTACGGAGTGGCAACGCGTGGAACTGAATACAGTACTTGGTTTTAGTTTTCGTGAGCAATAAAATCAATAGGAGCCATAGCTTCGGTCTTCAGGGGTCTTGTGCAAAAGATTTAGTATGGCGCCCCCATCTGGACAATGAAATATTTTCTTTTATAGTACCCCACCACCCCCTTTTAACATGAAAACTAGAAATCTTTGTATATGAATATTTGCATGCGAGTGTGTGAAGGGTTAATTGTCTTTGCCATTTTGTTGGTCACACCTCTTTTAGTATCATAATAACTTAGTCCTAACTTGAGTGGATGTGCCTGGATTTATGTGATTTTTCTTAAAGAGACTCCGTAACAAAAATTGCATCCTGTTTTTTATCATCCTACAAGTTCCAAAAGCTATTCTAATGTGTTCTGGCTTACTGCAGCACTTTCTACTAACACAGTCTCTGTAATAAATCAATGTATCTTTCCCCTGTCAGACTTGTCGGCCTGTGTCTGGAAGGCTGCCAAGTTCTTCAGTGTTGTGATTCTGCTATGAACTCCCCTTTATGCACACTGCCTGTGTGTTATTTAGGATTAGAGCAGCTTCTCTCTTCTCTCTCTTATCTTTTACAAGCTGGATAAATCGTCCTCTGAGCTGGCTGGGCTTTCACATACTGAGGAATTACAAACAAGGGCAAAGCTGTTTGCAGGAAGAAAAGAGCAGCCTGAAACTTCAGTGCATGGGGGAAAGAAACACACAAATGATCTCTTGAGATTCAAAAGGAAGGCTGTATACAGCTTGCTTGTGTTTGGATGTATTTTCTATGTGTGGACATACTGTACATCAACCTACTTCCTGTTTTGGTGGCCATTTTGTTTGTTTACAAACAAACTTTTAAAAACTGTTTTTAACCACTTTTAATGCGGCGGGGAGCGGCGAAATTGTGACAGAGGGGAATAGGAGATGTCCCCTAACGCACTGGTATGTTTACTTTTGAGCGATTTTAACAATACAGATTCTCTTTAAGGGCTCATTTCCACTGGCTGGATGCGATCTCATTGCACCGCATATAGCTGCAGGTGACTTCTGGTGATGCGGCTGTCTTTTTCTGCCTAGGGGAATTGGATGCATCCTGCGGATATCTGCAGCATGCCATCCACAATTCTCCCTGGTTAAATAGTATCTGAAAATTTTCATGCAATGGAAACTACTCCATTGACATGCATTGGCTTCAGGTAGGGAATGTGGTTAAGCGTAGGTAGGAGAGGGGTAATTTGAGAAGTAGGTTAAGGAAAGTGATAGTAGAATATCAGTAAAGCCACTGATATTCTACTAACAGTAAAAAGAGATAGTGGAATATTGGTAAATTTACCAATCTTTTACTATCACGCCCATTTAAACATGCAGTGCTTTATAAATGTACTCAAAATTGGTTACTAGTTACCAATAAGTTTCAGTGTCTTGTGCCCAAACGTTTTAGGGTACGTTCACAGAGGGCGTTGCGCTACCTGTAATAGCAGGAACACAACTCAACAAATTGGGACAGTGCTGGAAAACATTATCCGCACGTTGCATCACAGACAGTAAAGCAGTGTTAATGAAAAGGATGTTCCTCTGTAACAGTTAACACCACTTTGCAGTAATGCACTGCATTACCATGCTGCACTCCGTTATACCGCAAAGCACCCACCGCACTGTGAATTTACAGTGCTGTCTGGGAGCAAATGGTAAAAGCCATGACACCTTGATGAGGAGAAGGTAAATGGTTGATGCACATTCCACACATTTTCACTGTGGGTCTTGATAAAGCATGTGGGTGTGTGCAATACATGCACTGACACTTATGGAATTAAACCAGTACATGTGTGCCTTGTTCTTTACTGGAATGAATCTGATTGGAGGATATCCTGGTCCTAAAAGGAAATGATTTTAAGTGTGCGAAATATTTTTTCTTGCGATCAAGGCCGGATTTCTGGGAAGGCCACAAAGGCCATGGCGATAAAATTAGATAGGATAAGAAGGGCGGCAGGACTTGGAGAGAGAAGAGGTCATATGTCAAAGTAAATCATCTTTTCTGGTCCCGCAGTGCAGCCAGCCAGCGCCCTGCTCTGTACTAATAGCTGAATTCCAGAGTTCCCCAATCTCTGCATCTCTCTCTCACAATTCCTGGTGTGTTATGACAATCAGCATCTGCTGTCGCCTCACCTGATGATCCATTCCTCTGTATGATGGACATACAAGTCGATGTGAGAAATACCAGGGATTTACATTACAATGCAGATAAAATAAATGTTTTTTCTTTAAAGGTTATTATGTTGTTGTGTATCTTTTAGAGCAGAGTTCTGAGTTCAGGTTCACTCTATTTACAACAGAGCATCCAAAGTGGGTCTTGACAGGATGTTTGCTGCTTACCTATTCTCTGTTTTGAATGGGCTTCTCTCCATTGCGCTGCCCTGCCACCTGTTTGTGGCTCCGACTGCAGCCAGTCGCACAGAGGACAAAGAAGCAGCGCAAGCTCTGGCCACTCACGCTCCCTGTAATTTCCTGCTCCTGCCCAGATGTGCACAGCAACCGAGGCCAGTATAGTGTTATGCATTCTTAAAGAGTACCGGTCATACATCAGCGTCATTTCTCAAGTATGCATGCCCAGAACACTATTGGCTGCTGTGCACATTTGGGCAGGAGCGCAAATGACAGGAATTGTGAGAGGACAGAGCATCCACTGATTCTTTGTTGCACTAGGGGCACAGCAGCACAACTGAAATTAGCCCATTCAAACCAGTGATCGCTAGTCAGAGTGTCGGACAGAATGTTTTTTGGTAGGGGGGGGGGGGGGGGGGGGGGTTGGTGACAGCAGGCCTAGGGCACTGAAAAGTACAAATCCGGCCCTGCTTGCGATAAAATTAACAAGAAAATAGGAATAATATAGAGTGTGAAGAGGATATCGATATCACTCCTGATATTATTATTTGGTATTTATATAGCGGCAACATCTTACACAGCTCTGTACAGAGACTATAGTCTTGTCACTAACTGTCTGCCAGATGAGCTCACAATCTAATCCCTACCATAGTCGTATGTTTAATGTAGTGTATTTATTGTAGTCTATGGCCAATTTAGGGGGCAGCCATTTAAGTTATCTGTATGTTTTTGGGATGCAAGAGGAAACCGGAATGCCTGGAGGAAACCCACACAGACACAGGGAGAACATACAAACTCCTTGGAGATGTTGACCTGGCTGGGATTCAAACCGGGGACCCAGTGCTGCAAGGCGAGAGCACTAACCACTACACCACCGTGCTGCCCCTGATATAAACATGTTAGGCTTAAAGCAGCCTGCATAAAGGACAGCTCATTATATAAATTCAACACTGATATATTTAAAAAAAATATGAAGTAATACCTAAATAATTAAGAATGATAGCATAAACTAAACTATTTTCAGTATACACTACAGTCAGTACAGTACACAGTGTATGCTATTACAGTATAGCTGTACAAAGTGGAGGGATGCAACATTGATGATGCTAACACCATCTAGTGGGCAAAAAGAAAAACTACAGTAACAACCAGGTAGGTAAATGCTGTATAGCAGGGATGTCAAACTGGTCCTACGAGGGCTGAGGTCCTCACACATTTTTGACACAGCTCAAATGAATAAATGGGTCAGAATCAAGAAAGGTGTGGTCCATCAGGTAGAACACATTCATCTCTTTCTCAGTCCATCCTAAACACTGGCATGGATCTGGCCCTCCAGGCCTGGAGTTCGACACATGTGCTGTATAGGGTCAAAGGATGTTGAATTTATTTCAGGTATCCCAGAGAAAATGGAAAACAGGAAAAGTAAAGTGATAACAAATATTAACATGAAAAAGGCAGTAAACAAACAAATACTGCTAGTCAGATGGATGCATATAGAACAAAATAAAGCACCAAAATACAGTACACAACCAAAAGGATATGGTACAGCCATTATCCAGAAACACATAGGAGAACGGAGAGGTAGACTCCTAAATCCACACAGATTGGCAAGAATTATACCACAGGTATGAAGGTAAGTATGCATATACAATATAAGGATTAAAGATCAATGCTAAAAATAACCATCACCAACAAAGAGATGATTTGCATATTCAGCAGTGATGCATTTTGGGACATTTCAAAGCTCACACCAACCTGAATAATCGCAAATACCTTCTGGTTTTAAGGTGGCAAACTTCTGTTCTGCATTGTAGTAAGGAGGCTTTTTGATCTCTTTCAGCCTCGTACACACTCATGCCTCCCAACTTTTTGAGATGAGAAAGAGGGACACTTAAGCCACGCCCCTGCCACACCCCTAGTCACGCATACCATAAAAATTTGATAAGAACAATATGTTGTTATAGTTGTAGTTAGAGTCAAGCACATTTTTTAGTAGAGAAATATATATATTTACATAGAAAGAGGGACAAAGTCCTGAAAGAGGGACAAATGAGGAGGAAAGAGGGACAGGGCTCCCAAAGAGGGACTGACCCTCCAAAAGTGGGACAGTTGGGAGCTATACACACTCCTAGTAGCTCTGGTTTAACCTTCCGGTCGGTAACCCTGTAGTTCGGGGTAAGCCGTGCAGGAGGATTTCTCAGGCCCTGCTGGGCCGATTTGCATAATTTTTTTTTTTGCAACACACATCTAGCACTTTGCTAGCTGCGTGTGCACTCCGATCGCCGCCGCTCCGCGCCGATTAGCCGCCCCACGCCGCCCCCCCCCCCCAGACCCCGTACGCTGCCTGGCCAATCAGTGCCAGGCAGCGCTGAGGGGTGGATCAGGACTCCCAATGACGACACGCCATGGCGACGGGGGAAGCCCTCCAGGAAATCCCGTTCTTTGAACGGGATTTCCTGATCGCAGATCGCCAGCGACTATTATGTAGCAAGCCCGCTACATGATTTAAAAATATTTTTTTTTTTTTTAAACTGCGCTGCCCCCTGGCGGTTTTTAATAAACCGCCAGGAGGGTTATTAACATGAGCTTGCTGAGCAATCTGTAAAAATAATCATGAGATATGGTTGTTAAATGTACAAAGATCTATATGCTCCATATGTGAAACAAATGAGCTTTACTTTCCAAAATCTTCCGTCCATTTCAGTGCTGAAGAGAAGTCACCCACTCTCTTGATGTGACTCAGGAGTTGTGAGAATATGCTGGGGTACAAACATTATTGCACTGACTTTAACGCTCTGCCAATGTAAATAAATGTAACAAATTCCACAGTAGCGATTGCCATTATAAAAACTGCAGTCGCAGGACATGCAACATTTTGGGAGCATTTGCGCTTCAATTGAAAGTATATAAGTGCTGGCAAATCACTCATGAATCACAACACATAGTGATTTGTGTGTGATTTTAAATTACTGCAAACTGTAAAAAAAAATCTAATAATTTGAAAGGACCAATCAGAATGAATATCGCAAATCACTATCACAACTGCTGGCAAAAAAGCTTATACTTATTAAAATCGCTACCAAAATTGCCGGAAAACGTTCATGAAATTGCTTACAAAACGTTACTTAAAACCGCTAGCGATTTGCGTTTTGTAGTGGGTTCCAGGCCTCAGTTGCATTGGGTTACAGGGACGGGGCAGGGACTGTTGGTTTTGGAGGAGGCATGTTTTTTTTGTTTTTTCACTTTACCCCTACAGGTTGTTGACTCAGGAGTTTATGCTATGGAGAAAGGAAGATGCAAAGTTGTAGCAGTACTGATGGTTGATTAATATTTTGTGGTGTCCAGTTATAGAGCTAACAAAAGCATCTGAAATGTCTGAGACTGATATTGGCAGGCAGAGGGGATGGGGAAAAAGTGTTGCAGAAATGCATCCTACCCACTGAAGAAGTTATTATACATGTCTCATTTATTATTTGTGTGAGAAAATCCCTGATCTAAGGGGTGGGTAAAGGGACATGAACATCTAACCATGGGTGTCAAGGTATTTAGAAATTGGGGGGGGGGGGGGGAGATGCATGAAAGTGCCAAAACACATGAAAAAAATGCATATTGGGCAGCACAGTGGCATAGTGTTTAGCGCTTTCGCCTTGCAGCGCTGGGTCCCCGGTTTGAAACCCAGCCAGGTCAATAACTGCAAGGAGTTTGTATGTTCTCCCCGTGTCTACGTGGGTTTCCTCCGGGCACTCCGGTTTCCTCCCACATACCCAAAACATACAGATAAGTTAACTAGCTTCCCCCTAAATTGGCCCTAGACTACAACACATACAATACACGATACATACACATAGGACATATGACTATGGTAGGGACTAGATTGTGAGCTCCTCTGAGGGACAGTTAGTGACAAGACAATATATACTCTGTACAGCGCTGCGGAAGATGTCGCACTATATAAATACTAAATAATAATATTGCTCTTCGGTGGGAGGTTCACTTGCGTGAGATTTATAAATGATCAATGAGATGCAAATAATGTTGGCTTGTATGCAAATTAACTGTAGCTTGGAAATTGGCCAATCAAATGAACTTCCTGTGGCTATAAATCAGCCCATTTACAAAAGCATGGTGCTCCAGTTGACAATTGGAAGAGGGGTGTTCCAATCTAGCTCCATAAGAAATTAAAATACAAGCTTGAACATAGAAGCATGAGAGCATAAAAAAACAGCAGCTAAAATCATTTTAGAGATGGTTTACATAAAATAATGCTTTACAACCTTTACAGTCCTTCAAGCAACCATAGTGTCACCTGACTTTATTCAAGAGAACTGATTAATGTACAGGATTTAACTCCAAAGACATTTATTGGAAGTGACATACTGACAGAATTTTGGAAGTTATTTCATCCTACAGAAAAAAAAGTAATATACTGTATATATACCCTGTACTACCGTATATACGTTTGCAAGAATAACATATTCCTATTTTACTGGTGAGGAAAAGGGGGAAGAAAGATATGAACCTCAAAGAAGCAAGGTTAATGAGACCAAAGGGGCCTGAGGCCCAAATCATTGAAAGCTCAAAGGCATATAATAATAAAAAAAAAACATTAAATAAGTCCTCCACGGTTTTTGAGTTCACATATACATCGTCTAAAAGCTTGATAAAGGAACTGGATAAAGGGGAAAGAGGCGCCCAGAGAAGACAAAATACGTTAATAACCAACAAAACGAAAAAAAGTGAGGTGGCCTACCTTAATGAAGACAAATTCATGTATCAATAGAACTTTACTGCACTGGCAACGCGTGCATACCCACCTCCCCAGGCCAAATAGCAGTGGCTAATAGTGCTTGTAGCCACAAATAATGCGCCTCATTTGTGACTACAAGCACTATTAGGCACTGCTATTTGGCCTGGGGAGGTGGGTATGCACCCACGAAACGTGTTGCCAGTGCAGTAAAGTTCTATTATATGTGAATTTGTCTTCATTGAGGTAGGCCACCGCACTTTTTCATTTTGTTTTTAACGCATTTTGTCATCTCTGTGCGCCTCTTTCCCCCTTTACCTTGTGCCTTCACTCTCCTTTTGGAGGGGGATCAACCCTCTTTGACCAATTTAGGTCATTTGAGGTTTGCTTTTTATCAAGAGTGCGACCATCACTGGCTCCGTCTGGTCACCCGAGTGGAGTCGGGGTTATATATCTCCACCTGCTTCTAGTGGTCGGTTGCCCTTCTGCAACCCACCTTTGTGAGTATAATTCATCCGCATATTTTACATGCTTCTGGTACTGTGACATACTGCAACATTTGGGCTCCTGTTGTCTCTGTGTTTTCTTTCTGCAGGGTGCAATTTCTATTATCCCTACTTTTTGTCTGATAAAGGAACTGTTGATGTCCAAAATGGAGTAGTGTAATTGCCATTGTACATCAAATCTTACCTACATTGGAATAATACAGCATATTTAGCTGCTTTGAAAATGAAAGCTTGAAACGTTTGTTGGAGTATGTTAATAAAGTTTACCTGTTATGAACTGACCTTTCTTCTTTTGTTTGGGCATGTCCATTTCATCCTGCAGACCAAGAATATACCCATTTCCCCTGTCTTTGCAGTAAGTTTTCACTGATCGACATGTTTTTAGTTAGCGAGAGTCGGTGATCCTGGATAAAGGAGTGCAAGACAGGGGAATTATTGATCTTTGATCATTCTCCACTTATCCTCCAGTTATGCACAGCTAAACCGAAGAGATTAGGATGCCTGTGGGGATTTTCTTCTTATCTGACTACTAATGAAAATTTCACCCAGCAGTTAAATAAGTGCTGGCTAATATGAGCAGTAAAACTCAGGGAACAGAGGATGTTGTTTTCCTTTGAGAGGATACGAAGATAGGTCTTATAGGGTAAATTATTGGATATGTCAAAGCCAGTAAAAGGAACTGCCTGCAATAGCTCAGCGCTTGATAAATGAAAGTTCGATAGCAGACAGATCCAGCAGCAGACACCACTGTCACTTCACCCTACCCTACACAGGTGCAGAGTCATCAGATAAACAGACAGAGCAAACTGTCATAGAGCACTTAAAAGATGATCCCAGCCTCTTTGGTCTTTCACCGTGGGCTCCATATAAAACAAATGGGACTCGGATAGTGTAATAGCCCGTTACACACTTTTATAACAACCATATTAACCACTTGAGGACCGTGGGCTTTACCCCCCTTAAGGACCGGCCACTTTTTTCCATTCAGACCACTGCAGCTTTCACGGTTTATTGCTCGCTCATACAACCTACCACCTAAATGAATTTTGGCTCCTTTTCTTGTCACTAATAAAGCTTTCTTTTGGTGCTATTTGATTGCTCCTGCGATTTTTACTTTTTATTATATTCATCAAAAAAGACATGAATTTTGGCAAAAAAATGATTTTTTTAACTTTCTGTGCTGACATTTTTCAAATAAAGTAAAATTTCTGTATACATGCAGTGCGAAAAATGTGGACAAACATGTTTTTGATTAAAAAAAACCATTCAGTGTAGATTTATTGATTTGGGTAAAAGTTATAGCGTTTACAAACTATGGTGCAAAAAGTGAATTTTCCCATTTTCAAGCATCTATGACCTTTCTGACCACCTGACATGTTTCATGAGGGGCTAGAATTCCAGGATAGTAGAAATATCCCCCAAATGACCCCATTTTGGAAAGAAGACATCCCAAAGTATTCACTGAGAGGCATAGTGAGTTCATAGAAGATATTAATTTTTGTCACAAGTAAGCGGAAAATGACACTCTGTGACAAAAAAAAAAAAAAAGTTTCCATTTCTTCTAACTTGCGACAAAAAAAAATGAAATCTGCCACGGACTCACCATGCCCCTCTCTGAATACCTTGAAGTGTCTACTTTCCAAAATGGGGTCATTTGTGGGATGTGTTTACTGTCCTCGCATTTTGGGGGGTGCTAATTTGTAAGCACCCCTGTAAAGCCTAAAGGTGCTCATTGGACTTTGGGCCCCTTAGCGCAGTTAGGCTGCAAAAAAGTGCCACACATGTGGTATTGCCTTACTCAGGAGAAGTAGTATAATATGTTTTGGGGTGTATTTTTACACATACCGATGCTGGGTGGGAGAAATATCTCTGTAAATGACAATTTTTTAATTTTTTTTTACACACAATTGTCCATTTACAGAGATCTTTCTCCCACTCAGCATGGGTATGTGTAAAAATACACCCCAAAACACATTCTACTACTTCTCTTGAGTACGGCGATACCACATGTGTGGCACTTTTTTGCACCCTAACTGCGCTAAGGGCCCCAAAGTCCTTGAGTACCTTTAGGATTTCACAGGTCATTTTGAGAAATTTCGTTTCTAGACTACTCCTCACGGTTTAGGGCCCCTAAAATGCCAGGACAGTATAGGAACCCCACAAATGACCCCATTTTAGAAAGAAGACACCCCAAGGTATTCCGTTAGTAGTACGGTGAGTTCATAGAAGATTTTACTTTTTGTCACAAGTTAGCGGAAAATGACACTTTGTGAAAAAAAACAATAAAAATCAATTTCCGCTAACTTGTGACAAAAAATAAAATCTTCTATGAACTCACCGTACTACTAACAGAATACCTTGGGGTGTCTTCTTTCTAAAATGGAGTCATTTGTGGGGTTCCTATACTGTCCTGGCATTTTAGGGGCCCTAAACCGTGAGGAGTAGTCTTGAAACAAAATTTCTCAAAATGACCTGTGAAATCCTAAAGGTACTCATTGGACTTTGGGCCCCTTAGCGCAGTTAGGGCCCGTTTCCACTAGCGCGAATTCGCATGCAGACAACGCATGCGGATTCGCATAGGCAATACAAGTGGATGGGACTGTTTCCACTTGTCAGTTTTCATTTGCGTTTTTATGTGCAGGATTTTTCTGCACGGTAGACCCTGCAGAATTCGCCTGCGTGTGGAATGCAGGCGAATCGCAGGCAATGTATTTAATAGGGAAATCGCATGCGTTTTTTGCATGCGTTTTTTCCCGCGATTTCGCGTGCGATTTCGCATTGAAAGTAATGTAAATTGACACAGGCAGTGACATGGTTAAAATCGCATATACCCTGCCTATGCGAAATCGCATGCGAAATCGCGGCAAAAAACGCATGCGGAATCGCATCCGCATGCAATTTTGTCAGCGGTGATATGCGGCGATTCCGCACCGCACTAGTGGAAACGGGCCCTTAGGGTGCAAAAAAGTGCCACACATGTGGTATCGCCGTACTCGGGAGAAGTAGTACAATGTGTTTTGGGGTGTATTTTTACACATACCCATGCTGGGTGGGAGAAATAACTCTGTAAATGGACAATTGTGTGTAAAAAAATCAAAAGATTGTCATTTACAGAGGTGTTTCTCCCACCCAGCATGGGTATGTGTAAAAATACACCCCAAAACACATTATACTACTTCTCCCGAGTACGGCGATACCACATGATTGGCACTTTTTTGCAGCCTAACTGCGCTAAGGGGCCCAAAGTCCAATGGGTACCTTTAGGATTTCACAGGTCATTTTTGTTTCAAGACTACTCCTCACGGTTTAGGGCCCCTAAAATGCCAGGGCAGTATAGGAACCCCACTAATGACCCCATTTTAGAATGAAGACACCCCAAGGAATTCCGTTAGGAGTATGGTGAGTTCATAGAAGTTTTTATTTTTTTGTCACAAGTTAGCGGAAATTGATTTTAATTGTTTTTTTTCCGCTAACTTGTAACAAAAAATAAAATCTTCTATGAACTCACCATACTCCTAACAGAATATGTTTGGGTGTCTTCTTTCTAGAATGGGGTCATTTGTGGGGTTCCTGTACTGCCCTGGAATTTTAGGGGCCGTAAACCGTGAGGAGTAGTCTTGAAACCAAATGTCGCAAAATGACCTGTGAAATCCTAAAGGTACTCATTGGACTTTGGGCCCCTTAGCGCAGTTAGGGTGTAAAAAAGTGCCACATATGTGGTACCGCCGTACTCAGGAGAAGTAGTATAATGTGTTTTGGGGTGTATTTTTACACATACCCATGCTGGGTGGGAGAAATAACTCTGTAAATGGACAATTGTGTGTAAAAAAATCAAAAGATTGTCATTTACAGAGGTATTTCTCCCACCCAGCATGGGTATGTGTAAAAATACACCCCAAAACACATTATACTGCTTCTCCTGAGTACGGCGATACCACATGTGTGACACTTTTTTGCAGCCTAGGTGCGCTAAGGGGCCAAACGTCCTAATCACAGGTCATTTTGAGGCATTTGTTTTCTAGACTACTCCTCACGGTTTAGGGCCCCTAAAATGCCAGGGCAGTATAGGAACCCCACAAGTGACCCCATTTTAGAAAGAAGACACCCCAAGGTATTCCGTTAGGTGTATGGCGAGTTCATAGAAGATTTTATTTTTTGTCACAAGTTAGTGAAAAATGACACTTTGTGAAAAAAAAAAAATCAATTTCCGCTAACTTTTGACAAAAAATAAAATATTCTATGAACTCGCCATACACCTAACAGAATACATTGGGGTGTCTTTTTTCTAAAATGGGGTCAGTTTGTGGGGTTCCTATACCGCCCTGGCATTTTACAGGCCCAAAACCGTGAGTAGTCTGGAAACCAAATGTCTCAAAATGACTGTTCAGGGGTATAAGCATCTGAAAATTTTGATGACAAGTGGTCTATGAGGGGGCGAATTTTGTGGAACCGGTCATAAGCAGGGTGGCCTTTTAAATGACAGGTTGTATTGGGCCTGATCTGATGGATAGGAGTGCTAGGGGTTGACAGGAGGTGATTGATGGGTGTCTCAGGGGGTGGTTAGAGGGGAAAATAGATGCAATCAATGCACTGGGGAGGTGATCGGAAGGGGGTCTGAGGGTTTGGACGAGTGATCAGGAGCCCACACGGGGCAAATTAGGGCCTGATCTGATGGGTAGGTGTGCTAGGGGGTGACAGGAGGTGATTGATGGGTGTCTCAAGGTGTGATTAGAGGGGGGAATAGATGCAAGCAATGCACTGGCGAGGTGATCAGGGCTGGGGTCTGAGGGCGTTCTGAGGGTATGGGCGGGTGATTGAGTGCCCTAGGGGCAGATAGGGGTCTAATCTGATGGGTAGCAGTGACAGGGGGTGATTGATGGGTAATTAGTGGGTGTTTGGAGGAAAGAACAGGTGTAAACACTGCACTTGGGAGGTGATCTGATGTCGGATCTGCGGGCGATCTATTGGTATGGGTGGGTGATCAGATTGCCCGCAAGGGGCAGGTTAGGGGCTGATTGATGGGTGGCAGTGACAGGGGGTGATTGATGGGTGGCAGTGACAGGGGGTGATTGATGGGTGATCAGTGGGTTATTACAGGGAAGGACAGATGTAAATAATGCCCTGGCGAATTGATAAGGGGGGGGTCTGAGGGCAATCTGAGCGTGTAGGCGGGTGATTGGGTGCCCGCAAGGGGCAGATTAGGGTCTGATCTGATGGGTAACAGTGACAGGTGGTGATAGGGGGTGATTGATGGGTGTTTGATGGGTAATTAGTGGGTGTTTAGAGGAGAGAATAGATGTAAACACTGCGCTTGGGTGGTGATCTGATGTTGGATCTGCGGGCGATCTATTGGTGTGGGTGGGTGATCAGATTGCCCGCAAGGGGCAGGTTAGGGGCTGATTGATGGGTGGCAGTGACAGGGGGTGATTGATGGGTGGCAGTGACAGGGGCTGATTGATGGGTGATTGACAGGTGATTGACAGGTGATCAGTGGGTTATTACACGGAAGGTCAGATGTAAATAATGCCCTGGCGAATTGATAAGGGGGGGTCTGAGGGCAATCTGAGCGTGTAGGCGGGTGATTGGGTGCCCGCAAGGGGCAGATTAGGGTCTGATCTGATAGGTAAAAGTGACAGGTGGTGATAGGGGGTGATTGATGGGTGATTGATGGGTAATTAGTGGGTGTTTAGAGGAGAGAATAGATGTAAACACTGCGCTTGGGTGGTGATCTGATGTCGGATCTGCGGGCGATCTATTGGTGTGGGTGGGTGATCAGATTGCCCGCAAGGGGCAGGTTAGGGGCTGATTGTTGGGTGGCAGTGACAGGGGGTGATTGATGGGTGGCAGTGACAGGGGGTGATTGATGGGTGATTGACAGGTGATTGACAGGTGATCAGTGGGTTATTACAGGGAAGGACAGATGTAAATAATGCCCTGGCGAATTGATAAGGGGGGGGGGGTCTGAGGGCAATCTGAGCGTGTAGGCGGGTGATTGGGTGCCCGCAAGGGGCAGATTAGGGTCTGATCTGATGGGTAACAATGACAGGTGGTGATAGGGGGTGATTGATGGGTGATTGATGGGTAATTAGTGGGTGTATAGAGGAGAGAATAGATGTAAACACTGCGCTTGGGTGGTAATCTGATGTCGGATCTGCGGGCGATCTATTGGTGTGGGCAGGTGATCAGATTGCCCGCAAGGGGCAGGTTAGAGGCTGATTGGTGGGTGGCAGTGACAGGGGGTGATTGATGGGTGATTGACAGGTGATTGACAGGTGATCAGGGGGGATAGATGCATACAGTACACAGGGGGGGGGGGGGTCTGGGGAGAATCTGAGGGGTGGGGGGGTGATCAGGAGGGGGCAGGGGGGAGGGTAAAAAAAATAGCGTTGACAGATAGTGACAGGGAGTGATTGATGGGTGATTAGGGGGGTGATTGGGTGCAAACAGGGGTCTGGGGGGTGGGCAGGTGGGGGTCTGAGGGGTGCTGTGGGCGATCTGGGGCAGGGGGGGGGGGAAATCAGTGTGCTTGGGTGCAGACTAGGGTGGCTGCAGCCTGCCCTGGTGGTCCCTCGGACACTGGGACCACCAGGGCAGGAGGCAGCCTGTATAATACACTTTGTAAACATTACAAAGTGTATTATACACTTTGTATGCGGCGATCGTCGGGTTAACATCCCGCCGGCGCTTCCGTATGGCCGGCGGGATGTTGCGCCGGGTGAGCGGAGACAGGCGCCGGCGGAGGATCGCGTCACGGATGACGCGATCGCTCCGCCCATGCCCCTACAAGGACCGCCGCCATTTGTCAATACGGCGGTCCTTGCGGGGTTAAAAACATCAAATAAAACACTCAAGTTTTCACATAATAAGTAAGGTTCATACAGAGGAGCAGATGAGCGTTAGGAGACTTGCCGGTTCCGTCCTCTTGCAGTAACAGCTACGAATTAGCAGCCACCACTATGCCAGCAGGTGCAGTAGGCACTGATTTCAGTTTGGCTGAAAGTTTTTTGTTGCTAATTTATTAAGCAGGGTCCTTCTACAGCTTTGAGTGCTGCTGTTACGGTTTCACTGCTGATCTACTATTTAGCGGTGACCTCCTAGAAGGGGTCCATGTTATGCTGATAGATAATTAAACAAACATAATGAAAATTCAGCAGTAGAAAGGTGTAGTAATATTTGCAGGCTGTAATGGCATGGGTGTCCCCAATCGGTGGAGTATAAATGGCTACAGGTCTTCACTACAGATCACCCCACAAGGAATGATGGGCTGCCCCCTTTAGTGTGCGATGGGCTGCTTTGTTGCCTAGTAGCCACCAGGTCGCAACCCCTAACATTGCCCCAACAGTGAAGGGGAGACCAGATGTACTGCTAGGACGGTGCTGGTAATAGCAGGATGGTAGCTGAGCCTGAGGTCAAGGGCTGGGTTGCATTTACACATTCAAACTCTTATTTTGTGAGGAAACTAAATTATAGGGAAAAGAAATGTTTAGCTTTTGTCATGAGGAATAGTGAACAGGCCATGGGGAATGACCTCAGGGTCATTTCCGCATTCATCATACTACGCATTACTGCGCAAACGCTTTCCCAGTAGCCACACGTCCTTGATTGCGCGTCTGCACCCAGGAGCTCGGCGCATGCGCACGTCACGCAGAGCAATCTCGGCTACAGGCACTTAACCAAGGACGCGCAGCCACCGGAAAAGCATTTGCACAGTAATGCGTAGTATGATGAATGCGGAAATGACCCATGGTCATTCCCCATGGTCTGTTCGCTGCATACAGTTCAGCCATCTCTAACGAGGAAATGCTACTATGAATGGGGAAAATTGCATTTTATCAATTCAGTATTAGTTATGGGATAAGTATTTTTCACCCAATAAAATTCAAGGGGAAATTGGAAAGAAAGAAAATAACAGCTAGATTAACATATAGAATAAGTCTAACTACAGTAAAAATATATTTCAAACATTCTGGTAAACTAGTATTAATGGTTACTAAAGAAACATAGGAGTTATATATTTACAGAAATATGTATGTATGTATATATAAATATGAATAATAATCATGCAACTTATACCTTTCACATTGACTTAAATGTATTCCACTTCTACAAATTCATTGTAACTACTATTTAACTACTTCCCCCTAGAGAAGTCATTTTTTTTAACATTTTATTACTATGTTGCCCCAAATAATTCTTCCAGTCCTTTCCTATAGACTGCAATGCACATCTCAGCATCCACAAAACTCATATTACAAACAATTGGCATTCCAGTCAGAAAATTGGAAATTCTGTAATTATGACCAGTCCTAGTTAGTACCTACCAAAAATGGACAACAAATGAACCTGTGACAGGATCATGTACACCCAGGTTTTATTGGTGCACCTGGGAAGCAAAGGCTAAAGCCTGGTACACACTTTCAATTATGACCGACCAATGTTACCACTTCCATGTAGTATGAAGTTCAAAAGAATACTATGAGCAGATTGTGTAGGTAAACCCCATCAAATCGATGCACTGTTACGGCAGCCCAATGAAAGTGTATGGGGAAGTTCATACTTCACACATTGCGGTACGCTGCGTGGAAGTGCCTGATCTAATATTAGCACATACCTACATTACCGTGCAGCTCCTGTGGTGACCCGAAAGCCATGTTAGTCTATGGCGACGCATCGTTCTTTAAGCATGTTGGCGTTGCAACGTCTTGGCACAGATGCTTGGAAGCATATTTTTACAATATGCTTCCGTGCACTTCCGCATACCTCAAACAGGAAGTGACTGCAAGCTTGTATCACTTCCTGTTTGGACGGATGACAGACAGGGAAAACCATGTACTAACATGGTGTTCCCTGAAGGCCTGCTTTTGGCGATGCGATGCGGTATATTGGGTGTAACGCACCGCATAGCTAACGCCAGTTAGCAGTGTGAAACCAGCCTCATACTACACGGAGGTGGTAAAATTTGTCAGTGATTGGCCAATCATAACTGAAAGTTTGTAGACTTAAAAGGTGGTCACTAACGATACAATTTGACAAATGATTCTTTGTATGAAGAATAAGAAATGATCGTTTGGAACCACTAATGGTCAAAAATCTAACCAATCCAATCAGTTTAATGAAATCGATCAGATTTAATTAATCTAATTGGATTGGTTAGGAAAGTTTGTCCATTAGTGGTCTCAATCGATAATTTCCGATCGTGCATACAAAGGATTGTTTGCAAACGTTCATTTGCCAAATTGTATCATAGGAGACCTTAAGTGTGCGTAAACACATCCAATTTTGATTGGCCAATTTTACCACTTTTGTGTAGTATGAGGGCCAACAGATTTTGAATGCTATGAACAGATTGTATAGGTAAGCTCTCATACATATAGATGGTAATATTGATCAATGATTGGCCAATCAAAATTGGATGTATGTAGGCACCCTAACCAATCTGATCCAATCCCATAGAAAATATGACCATAACAGAACAATATCAGAACAGACGTTGCACCTTCAAAGGTTCCTACAGTGGTAAATGGGGGGTCAGAACTGGTCCATGAAGCACTAAGAATATGGTAAGTTTGATTTTTTTTTTCACTTTACCTAAAATTTTTTGTACACTACTACATACACCTCTTCAAGGAAACTGTGGGCCAGATTTATCAAAGCATTACTGACAGTTTTTTTTCTTCTTAAACAGTTCTAACCAGCAGGGGGAACTGTTCTGCATAAGATTTTTAAATCTTAATAGTGACAGTTAACCTCCTGAGCGATAATCCCGAGCTGAGCTCGGGGTATGTCGCGCAGGATCAGTTCTCAGGCCCTGGTGGGCCGAATTGCATAATTTTTTTGTTGTTACACGCAGCTAGCACTTTGCTAGCTGCGTGTAACTTCCGCTCGCCGCCGATCCGCCGCTACCCGCCAGGCAGCGCTGAGGGGTGGATCGGAACTCCCTCTGCCGTCATGACGTCCATGACGTCATCTCGCCCCGTCGCCATGGCGACCGGGGAAGCCCAGCAGGAAATCCCGTTCTGAACGGGATTTCCTGCTTACTCTGATCGCCGAAGGCGTTCGGAGTGGGTGAGGGGATGCCGCTGCGCTGCGGCTATCATGTAGCGAGCCCTGGGCTCGCTACATGATTTAAAAAATAAAAAAACTTAAAAAAAATAGTGCTGCGCCACCTCCTGGGCGATATAATTGTATCGCCCAGA
Organism: Hyperolius riggenbachi; assembly: GCF_040937935.1. NCBI lineage: Eukaryota > Metazoa > Chordata > Amphibia > Anura > Hyperoliidae > Hyperolius > Hyperolius riggenbachi. Next base: position 120,237,305 of record NC_090655.1, read on the forward strand.
GGGTTAAGTGTGAATTTCTAGAACTGCACTACAGTTAGGTGCAACTCCATTCCTAAACTGCTGCAGATTTAGAAGTGCTTACCGTATATACAAGTCGACCCCGTGTATAAGTTGACCCTCTTAAGCTGGAATTTATTGATTTCTCAAGTATAAGTCAACTCACTGTACAACTCTCCACACAGATAGTAGTCGTCCTTTTCTTAAATATATTTTGCAATAATTATCCTTTAAGGAGATTACTGTACATTATTTAATTTTACATGTATGAGGCAAGATACCTGGAGCAAATGACCCTCCATGCATCTTCCCCAAACTGTGCTGCTGTTAATACATAACATTAACAGCAGCACAGTGTTGGAAACATGCTTGTAGATGATAAGGGTTAATTGTTCCAGGTATCTTGCCTCAGATCTGTTTGGGATGGATACCTGCTGGCTGGGATCAATAACGCTGTTCTCTCCCTGGCGCTGCACAGTGACGCTATAATCACTGTATAAACAGCGCTGACACTTCAGGAGGGAGCAGCAATTAGATAGGCTGGGCATGGGACAGTGATGCGGCTGGCGGGGGCAGAGCTTAAAGAGAATCTGTATTGTTAAAATCGCACAAAAGTAAACATACCAGTGCGTTAGGGGACATCTCCTATTACCCTCTGTCACAATTTTGCCGCTCCCCGCCGCATTAAAAGTGGTTAAAAACAGTTTTAAAAAGTTTGTTTATAAACAAACAAAATGGCCACCAAAACAGGAAGTAGGTTGATGTACAGTATGTCCACACATAGAAAATACATCCATACACAAGCAGGCTGTATACACCCTTCCTTTTTAATCTCAAGAGATCATTTGTGTGCTTCTTTCCCCCTGCAACTATCTTCCACTGAAGTGTCAGGCTGTTTCTTCCTGCAGAGTGCAGACAGCTCTGCCTGTATGTAATTCTTCAGTATGTGAAAGCCCAGCCAGCTCAGAGGACGATTTATCCAGCTTGTAAAAAATAAGAGAGAAGAGAGAAGCTGCCATAATCTAAATAATACACAGGCAGTGTGCAGAGAGGGGCCTGCATCACAGAACCACAACACTGAAGAACTTGGCAGCCTTACAGACACAGCCTGACAAGAGAGAGATAAGTTGATTTTTTACAGAGATGGTGATAGTAGAACGTGCTGCAGTAAGCCAGAACACATTAGAATAGCTTTTGGAACTTGTAGGATGATAAAAAACAGGGTGCAATTTTTGTTACGGAGTCTCTTTAAATCGGCGGTGTCCTGTCATGAAAAGCTGCTTGCATCAGGGACAGGCTGGCGAGGACAGTGATCGCTGGCTGGACCGGAAGGATTTTTAGAGCAGCTTCTACCCTCGCAGCGGTTATAGGAGCCACTCTAAATCCCTCCGTTCCAGCCACTGATCACTGTCCTCACCTGCCTATCCCTGGTGCAGGCAGCTTTTCATGACAGGACACTGGCAATTTAATCTCCACCCCCCGCCATTTGCATCATTGTCCCATGCCCATCTAATTGCCACTCTTCCCTGAAGTGTCAGCACTTACGAGTGCCGGGGAGAGAGCTGCATTATTAATTTTAACAGGCACAATGAGCAACTCTTACCCCCGCAGCCGCCGGGCCGTCACATGCTCAGCTGCCGCCTGAGAGCATAAGTAATAAGCAGGGGTTAGTCCATTCTGCTTGCAGGGGGGGGGGGGCACAGCATTGTGGCATCTAGGAATCTTAGAGCAGGGGGATACTATCTGGCTGGCAGCACTAGGGGCGCATACTGCAGCAGATGCAGAGCAGAGGGGTCGCTTGATACTCAGTTACAAGTCAGAAATGTAGGTCTGACACAAGTATAAGTCGACCCCTCTACTTTACAAAAGTAGATCAGACCTAGATTTCTCGACTTATAGCCGAGTATATACAGTAATAATCCTGCAGCAGTGTAGGCTAGGCATGATTTGCGAAGTGCTTCTCGCCCCAGCTGCCATGTGAAGTTGTTCTGTGCTTAACCCTTCCAGTGCTGGGCATTGATGCACTACAGCAGATGTGTTGGTTACCTCAGCAACAGCAATTCCCCACACACACTGCACAGTCTGATAAACTCTTTTTTTTTTTAAAGAGTAACTGTCAGGCTGCAGAAGCTAATTTAAACCTCTATTCTCCTGTGTTAAACAGTTTAGAAGGAAGCCAAAAAGGCATTAGTAAAGATAAAAATCTCTCTTACCTTTGATGTGTGCTTATCAGAAAAGCTGTTACACCCAAGCAGGACGCAAGCCGCAAACTATACTGCAAAGCATTCTGGGGCCCTCCCCTCGGCTGCTAATGAGACGTTACAGCAGCTTGTAATCAGTCCAGCACATAGCACTGATAAATCTCTGGGCAGAGTACACTGCAGGAGTCAGCTATTGTTCCTAGCCACATGGCTCATTAATATTCACTGCACACTGTGTTATTCAGTACGAGCTTTTCTGTGATCAGGAAGCAGGCAGGACATGACGACACATTTGGCTTCATAGAAGTCAGAAAAACATGGAACCTGCCATGAGCTGTCAGGAGCATCAATCTCTGCATATACTATATACAAATTCTGTGAAGTACAAACGTGGACAGTGAAATGCATATGTAATGTAAGTACAGCCTATATTTAGCTACTGATATATGTGTTTATTTTCTCTGAGACCTTATACCCAACAGTTTTAGAAGGAAACGGCAATATCTAGTTATTTCCGAAGATGTCAGAGACAGTTCTGCATGGATTTCTGAAAACCTACCAATATTTTGTCTCAGACACTCTTGATAATTGTCCCCCAGAATTCCTGGATGGCAGAGGAATATTTTTGCTGCTAACATCTTGGCACCATATGCCAGAGGACATCAATTACTGCCTCCACAGTTCAGAGCTGTTTTGGCAGCAGAAAGTAGACCTACACTATATTAAGTTCTTGTGTTTTGGCTGATCAGTGTGTGAATTATACCCACATGTCCGCTCTATGGAAATATTCATGCTATGAAATGTAATACAAGACGATGATTCTTCTCTGCTTTGGGGTTTTTATATGCTGTCATTCTGAATAGGCCTGCTTGGCAGACAGGCATTGCAATGGTGTGCTGGTGTAAAACAACACATCTAAATAGCACAGCAATGTCAAGCATTTGCTTGCTTAAGCAGAAGCATCAGTGTGCTTTTAACACAACGTGCTGAAAACTGATAGGCACACATATGACCTGCATGACATCAGAATAACTTTAAAAACAAGACTGAGAATTAGTACTGCTGTGAGAGGCACATGACCTAGGGAGTAATACCATCCGCAATTAATTCAAATATAAGCTTAAACTACATTCCCTGCTGTATTTTCTGTACCATCGCTAAGGACACTGATCATAGCTCCACTTGTTAAGTATGAACATCCCTTCCTGAAATCAAGAGCAGAAGTAGACCGTGTCACAGGAACCAGTTCTCAATGAGACTGGAAGCTGATCAGCTGCTACTCTAGCAGTCCAGTTTATGTGAGTCAGCCCCATGGTGCAAGACGGAATGCATATTTAATAGGGAAAGAGCTGTTGTGATCTGTCAACCATGTAATCATGTCCCATCTATAGCTTTTTATCTCACCTGAGATTGCGACAGCCTTTTTTTTTTTTTCCCTTTTTGTAGTAAAGCTAGTTCACTGGGAAGTTGCTCACACTGTTACAGAGAGGGCTCTGGAGCTTTATTGAAGCCCTAGTTCACCTTCCTATTCTTTAATTCATATGATAAATTTGCGTTACTTCACAATGCATAACATTTTGTACATTATACATCTGTACATTTTGTAATAAGCATATTGAAAATACCTATGTGGCTGAATTTAGTAGATTCTTTCTGCCGGCAGTGGAAGTTGTGTCCTCAGGACAGAGCAGATCACCTGACCTCATCAACCTCCCACCTCTACTGTTGAGAGATTAAGTCTGTATGGCCAGCAATGTGACTGAAGTTTAGCCAGCGAAGTGTATAATAAAGAATTCAACTCTTCCAACATTCTTAATGAAAGTCACAAAAAATACACAATGGGGAAGATACTGCACATAAAGAAAAAGATCCAGTGATCCGGAATGAATGTTTTCCTGCACATAGCCAACCATGGTCATTTGGGCCAGAAAACTGGCATTATGTTTATACCTTGGACCTGCCCTGAATGATTGTGGAGGATTTTCAGAATTAGCATGATCAGGGATACATGTATAGGTACAAGAAACTAAATGGACAACAGACAGCAGGTGATAAGTCACCAAAGGGAATGAAAAACCAAACGGAAGAGAGATAAAAGTGGAAAATTCGGAACCTTTCCCTGAAGGTAAAAAAAAAAAAAGAAGACAAAAAACACCCCAAACAAAAACACTTTCCCTGAAAGGAAAATGGCAAATTTAAGGGAGGGTTGTGAATCCTGGTGAATTGGGAGGTGTAATTAAGTATTCTTAAAATCTAGGGAAGACAGGAGTGACTGATCCTGTATAAGATATCTCAGTGACTTGATATATTCCATGTATAACTTCCTATAGCGTATAAGGATTAGACATATTAGATTCAGGCTAGGTTCACAGTGGTCAGTTGCATAAAACACGTTACAATGTGTGTGAACTGCAATGAAGACTTGACATAGACTATTGCCATGCATGCGAGTTAGAATAATGCGATCTGTTACTGTGAACTGCCCCATAGAATTGTATGGGCAGTGAGTTGACATGCAGAATTACTCTGTAACGCAACTGACCCCTGTGAACAGGGGCTCAGCTGTGTTTGTTTTTTTGTTTTACCAGGAAGACTAGTGACCAGTACCCCTTTCTTCCTGTAAAGACAGGACTCCCCTTTTAAACCTCAGCTGAAGTATTTTTAGAATGGACTTATGTAATGCTAGAGCAGGGGCAAAACAAACAAACAAACAAAACAAACAAACAAAAAAACAAACCAAAAAGACTATAGGCCATAGGCCTCAATTCACTAGGCTTTATCGAACATTTCACAATTTACCTCGTGAGTAAAATCTAATTTTGAATTCACGAAGGCGTTACAGATTTATTGAACATTTTATTGATAAAACATTCAATAAATCTGTAACACCTTAGTGAATTCAAAATTAGATTTTACTCATTAGGTAAATTACATTTGATAAAGTGTTTGATAAAGCTTAGTGAATTGAGGCCTCTATCCTTCTAAAATAAGTAACAATTTCTTTCAACAGTTTAATTGCCACGTTTCATTAGCAACTCTGGGCGTCGTGTCTTGGAAGTGGAATTACCAGTGGCAAGAATGAAGTCTGACTGCTCAAGTCTCTGCTGGAAATCTACCTCTTGCTCGTGCTTTTTTTATTCCCCAAACCACCACCTAAAGTGAACCAGGGCTGTGGAGTCGGTCCAAAAATCCACCGACTCCGACTCCTCAGTTTAGGATTCCACCGACTCCGACTCCAACTCTGACTCCTCTAATTTGCATATTGCAAATCATTGCATACAACAATTTTGTTGATTAAAAGTATGTAACATGAAATTCGTCTCTTAACTGCCAACGCTTAGGAATTTTACAAGACAACTGAAGTGAGAAGGATATGTAGACTACTATATTTATTCCCTTTAGACTAAAACTAGTCCTTGGTAAGAGTACTTGTAAAAGGTACAAACCGGAACAAAGAACATCTATCAGGCCCTAGGCAATGTAAGTGTGGGTACATGTAAGAATGATGTGCAGGTACTCTGCAGGGGAATGAGGAGATTCTTCCTCTATTACACATTCTTCATGCACAATCTGAACAAGGTTTATGGGTGACAGACAACACCTCTGTATTCAGGCTAGGTTTCCATTTGTGCGGCGGCATGCGTCTTGCGAGACGCGATGCCGGCACAGCTGTTGCCTCTCGCAGCCGAATCCCTCTAGCCGTGCTATGCACGGCTATGGGATTCGGACAGCTACGGACGAAATTATGCTGCAGGGCCTCAGATTTTTCCTCGGCCACGAATTCGGATGGCTCTCATAGACTTCTATAGGCTGCTGAAATCCATCCGAATTCGTGGGCGGGGAATCGGCCTGGATTCGCAGCAGTGGAAACCCGGCCTAGATGTGCACAGCATTCTCAGTGGATTCCCTGCAGCTCTGTGGGGAGTGCATATGTAGAGTATAGTACTACTGTGTAACAAAGTAAACCTGAGACAGATGAAATTAAAGTTTTATACAGACCTGGGGCTTCCTCCAGCCGCCTTCAGGATAATCAGTCCCTCGTTGTCCTCCTCCACCACCTGGATCTTCTGCTATGAGTCCAGGTACTTGAGCCAGTCGGGCGTAGTGTGCATGCACACACTCTGCCGCCAGGAGCATACTACACCTGTGCAGCACTATTGCGCAGGTGCAGAATGTTCCTGGCTGTGGGAGCGGCATGCGGCCGGACAGCGCTGACTGGCTGAATTACCAGGACTCATAGCAGAAGATCCGGGTGGTGGAGGACAGCGAGGGACTGAAGGGGGCTGGAGGAAGCCCCAGGTATGTATAAAACTTTACTTTTCATCCGTCTCAGGTACCCTTTAATTTGTAGTCACCAAACCAAATTTTAGCAACATATCAAATTTGATTTCATCAGCAAAGGGAGTGCGTACATTTGCATAAATCAGCATCAATGCAGAATTATTTCCATCTCATTGACCATCTCTATTAGTGACACAGCTACACATCAGGATTTATTCTTACAGCATAGATGTTATTTAGTATATATATAGGAGATTCCTGTACACATCATATATACAGTCACAATCAGATCTGTATATCTGACCTTAAAAATACGGGGACTGCTTTATTGAAGCAGCACAAGTAACTAATTTTGATTGGTTTATTTCATTTTTGTGGACTAAGCACAGCTATTACTGTATATATACTGTATATATACATTATTTTTAATGACTATTATCTGAGAAATCGAACATTTTATCATATTTTCTATTTTAATTACAGTTACAAATTCATTAGGAGTCGGAGTCGGAGTCGGTGCATTTTTTCCCGACTCCAGGCAACCAAAATTGCCCGACTCCATGACTCCGACTCCACAGCCCTGAAGTGAACATTTCTGTTTATCAAAGGACATTTTTTTTTATTGTCTGAAAATCTTTCTAGATTTATTATTGTTCTGATAACACAATCTTCCACACTTTGAACACCAGGGTCCTTAAAAACTTTGCAAAGTTAAGCACAAATTTAAAAACCATTCAGATTTCAATATAGAAATTGAATTTGCTGCCTTTCTTGCAGTGTTAACACCAGGCTCCCCAGCTCTGAAGTTTGACTCATGCCCTAAAAACAGTTGTTAAAGCCGAGCTCTGCCAAGAATCCAGCCCAAAGCCATTGTTCTTGTTCCGCTCCAGTTCTGTGCCATACACTGATCCTTGGGCTCCCGTCAGAACAACAAAATGTGTTACTAGCCAACAGGTTAGTAACGCATCTGTACAAAGCACGTCTTGAACTGTCAACCAAGTCCCGACAGTCCTCGTATGCGTGTTTGAGGCGTCAGTAACTGCAATTCAATGTCTGAATAAAGTGTGAGAAAACAAGAAGCCAGATTCCTTCTACTCACTTTCAGTGAGGAAATTAAATTAAAACTTCTATTTTCACACTCTGAATTCCGGGATCTTCAAACTTAACAGTTTGTGAAGGTTCCACATCATACACTGTGGCCCATGCATAAATGCAGAGACCAGAAAGTGGACAGTCCTTAGGAAGAAAAAAGGCAATGGGGGGAAGTGGAGGAGGATGTGTATTAATCCTGAAAGCCCAAAAACTAGATAGAGCTTCCATCATATAGTGGGAGTCCGCAGCCTGCTCCCCTCCCTGTTGTCTGGCTGACCTATCAAAGGTTACTACATGGCTGTGGTGCTGGTCTTTTGGCCTCAGTAGAGCCATGCCTGCCATAAGCAGGCACACAGAGAAATCAGGACGACTGATTAGTATGCTTTGTTCAAGATTACTGACTTTTAAGTATTAAAAGCAAAGGATAAGTGCAACAGCCATTGAGGTAGCATTTTTAGCAAGAAAACCATAGCACCTTCATGTTCTCCTGCTTCATGTTTCACTTAAACTTTCAAGACTTGTTTTTAAAACATGCAGGGTAAGGTAGTAAGCATACATTTTTCTTTCAATATAAATTCACTTCTAAGACAGGGCATTACCAGAAAGTCATATTATAATCAAGAACTGGCAGGACATTTTGTAACACTGGACCACCAGTTCCATTGACTTGTCTAACGTTACTGTCTACATTCAATATGCCTTTAGTGTTATAGACCTTCAAACAAATCAAGTCACCACAAGAAAGGTATTAAAAACTACTCCACAAAATATTACATACTTTATTGCAAATTCTAGATAGTTGCAAATGGGACTGCAGAATCCAGTGGTTTTTTAAAACCGACTATACGAGTAAATTAGGAAAATATGAAATAAATTGAGTCTCGTCATATTCTTTGTGTTTTAATGTACTAATGATTTCTGATACACTCTGTTCCAAAAAAAAGGAGTGCACACAGAAATATACTTTACTGCCCAGAGAGCCCTTCACCACTTTAAAGTGAAAGTTTAATTTAACAAATGGCACACAGGGCAATCATGCAGTAATCACAATGCAATAACAACCAGCATTAAGTGATCAGCTTCCATGAGTTTGACAACACATCTACCTGCTGAGTGAGGACACCTAATTGGTTGCAGTAGCACAAAGCAGCCAATCTCTTTGCGGTGTTGTAAAAGCTCAAAAATGTACCCTTCTCCTACCAAGCTTTGATTTCTGACAGGTGAAGGATAGTGTTGAGCAGATACATAGCAACATTTAAACTGGGTCTGATTGGGCAAATACTACTCTTGCTACTTCCACTTCAAGGTGAAAAAGCAAGAGAAGCACGAAATGCCAAATCCCAACAAGGCAAAAATCATCCCCATTAACACATCAGCTATGTTTCCATAGCAAAATCATCGTTACAGAGCAGGCCAGCCCAAAACTATGTTTATTGTGGACTTCTAATGTCATAATGTGTGGATCAGTATTTAGTGATATATGTAAATACCATTAAATAGTTAAAAAAAAAGCCTAATATAAACTCCGGACAAAACAAGCTGATAAAAAAAAAAAATGAAAGAAATAAAAGGAGAAGGGGACACTGTTAAACGTTGACACTTTCTTTAAAAAATAGAATTGATTTCCATGGAAATTAACTCTTGATGGGGATGTCCCACAAGACTCCTGGTTGCTGCATGTGTTAATCACTGCCTATGTGAGCCTGCCCCACAATGAGAGAGAAGTCCATCTGGATCAAGTCCGGAGGAGTTGAACTCTGTATAATCTGTTTTGTTGTTGTTTTGTCAATCCAAAAGGGAGGAGTTGGAAAGGATAAAGTTTCAGTCAATGTATTGTGAAAGCCAACGGAAGCCTTCGCCATAGCCTTGCCTCTTGAGCACACTGCACATGAACACTTCCATGGGTCGAGCATTAAGATCCTTCAGTGGCACATTTCCCTGCAGGTAAAATAATTAAAAAAAAAAACATAATTAGTCTTGAAACAGTAAGGGCTCGTTCCCACTGTTGCGACGCGATTTCGGCCGCATTCCGACGCTTGTAAAAACGCATGCGGATGAGTTTCCGCATGCGTTTTTACCCGCGATTTCGCATGCGATTTCACATGGCAGGGTGCCATGCGAAATTAACCATGACACTGCCGGGGCTAAATAAAATTGAAAAGGTGCGAAATCGCACGCGAAATCGCGGGTAAAAACGCATGTAACAAACGCATGCGTTTTTACTATTAAATACATTAGCGGCGATTCGCACGGATTCCCGACGCAGGCGAAATCGTTGGCTCTTTTGTGCGTTTTTTTCACGCTGAAAAAAACGCACCTCAACAACGCTACAGTGGAAACAGGCCCATCCACTTGCATTACATGTGCGGATCTGCATGCGTTGGACGCATGCAGATTCGCGATAGTGGGAACGAGCCCTAAAGGTGCCTACACACGTCCAACTTTACGCTTGATTGTCGTTTAAACGACGAAGTGCAAAACAACAAGTCACTCAAACGTCCTGTACACCCTGACCAACAAAGCGGCGGATATCCTAATTTACATGTCGTTGAACCAACTTGGATAGAACAATGGACTACATTAAACGACTGATCAAACGACTGTATGTTTGAACATCTATTAGTTGGACAAACGACTTGGAGTCGTTTGTACAGACGTAGGGACCTGACAGTCAACTAAACGACAGTTGGTTCAACTGATCTGCTAAATAGATCGGGCAAACTGGCTGTTATAAGTCGCTCGACTGCGCGTACACATGTCCATCTTGTCGTTCACACGGGCGACAAATTAGGACGTGTGTACGTACCTTAACCATTTCTGCCGCCCGGACGTGATCCTTGCGTCTGGGCGGCTGCTCTGCTGGCTCACTTTGGCGTGCGGGCGCGCCCCCGTGCTGTCCCCCGGTAGCCCTGGGATCAGTGAACGGGAACATGGTTCCCGATCACCGATCCGTGTCCCCAGCAGAAAAACCGAAGCGCTCTAACTAGAGGCTTCAGTCTTTCTGCAAAAAAAATTTCCCTTGTCCCCCTTGTGCTTCCGGTTAGCGAGAAGCACAAGGAGTAAGGAAAAAACTCAAGGTGGCCATCTTGTGGCCAAATAGTAAAACTACATCTACATATTTTTCTACATTACAATTGACACATATAATAACATTAAAAAGTAACTGTTTATTTCCCACACCAAAATATTACCCAAATAAAAAATTTTAATGGGGAAAAAAAAATTACAATTAAAAAACAAAACAAAAAAAACAACAAATAGTTACCTAAGGGTCTGAACTTTTTAAATATGAATTTGAAGGGGGTATACTACAAACATTTTTTAAATTATAAGCTTGTAAACAGTGATGGATGCCAAATGGGAAAAATGCACCTTTATTTCCAAATAAAATATTGACGCCATACATTGTGATAGGGACAATATTTTAAATGGTGTTATAACCGAGACAAACGGGCAAATAAAATACATAGGTTTTAATTATGGTAGCGTGGATTATTTTAACCTCCTTAGCGTTCTGGATGAGCTGAGCTCGTCCAGAGACGCCGGAGGGTGCCGCTCAGGCCCTGCTGGGACGATTTTCACAAAATAAAAAGGAGCACACGCAGCCGGCACTTTGCCAGCCGCGTGTGCTACCTGATTGCCGCCGCACCGCGGCGATGCGCCGCGTGCAGCGGCTAAAGAGCGTCCCCCCCCAGCCGCCCGAGCCCAGCCGGACTACAAACAGTTCCGGCCAGCACTAAGGGCTGAATCGGAGCGGCTGACGTCAGGACGTCGGCTGACGTCACTCCGCTCGAGGAAAGCAAAACAAGAAGGGCCGCTCATCACGGCCCTTCTCGTTACTTCTGATCGCATTAGGAGCGCCCTCTAGTGGGCTTTAATGCAACTTTCAGTTGGCTGCATGAAATAGTTTTTTTTTTATTAAAAAGAAAAAAAAACGTCCGGTCGCCAGCCTGGCGATATTAACCACTTCCCGACCGCCGTATATACAATTGGCGGCCGGGAAGTGGACCCCGCAAGGACCGCCGTATTGACAATTGGCGGCGGTCCTTGTAGGGGCATGGGCGGAGTGATCGCGTCATCAGTGACGCGATCCTCCGCCTCCGCCTGGCGCCGCTCACCCGCCGCAACATCCCGCCGGCCATACGGAAGCGCCGGCGGGATGTTAACCCGACGATCGCCGCATACAAAGTGTATAATACACTTTGTAATGTTTACAAAGTGTATTATACAGGCTGCCTCCTGCCCTGGTGGTCCCAGTGTCCAAGGGACCACCAGGGCAGGCTGCAGCCACCCTAGTCTGCACCAAGCACACTGATTTCCCCCCCCCTGCCCCAGATCGCCCACAGCACCCATCAGACCCCCCCCTGCCCACCCCCCAGACCCCTGTTTGCACCCAATCACCCCCCTAATCACCCATCAATCACTCCCTGTCACTATCTGTCAACGCTATTTTTTTTATCCCCCCCCCCCTGCCCCCTCCTGATCACCCCCCCACCCCTCAGATTCTCCCCAGACCCCCCCACCCCATGTACTGTATGCATCTATCCCCCCTGATCACCTGTCAATCACCTGTCAATCACCCATCAATCACCCCCTGGCACTGCCACCCATCAATCAGCCCCTAACTTGCCCCTTGCGGGCAATCTGATCACCCACCCACACCAATAGATCGCCCGCAGATCCGACATCAGATCACCACCCAAGCGCAGCGTTTACATCTATTCTCTCCTCTAAACACCCACTAATTACCCATCAATCACCCCCTATCACCACCTGTCACTGTTACCCATCAGATCAGACCCTAATCTGCCCCTTGCGGGCACCCAATCACCCGCTTACACGCTCAGATTGCCCTCAGACCCCCCTTATCAATTCGCCAGTGCAATATTTACATCTGTTCTCCCCTGTAATAACCCACTGATTACCTGTCAATCACCTGTCAATCACCCATCAATCACCCCCTGTCACTGCCACCCATCAATCACCCCCTGTCACTGCCACCCATCAATCACCCCCTGTCACTGCCACCCATAATCACCCCCTGTCACTGCCACCCATCAATCAGCCCCTAACCTGCCCCTTGCGGGCAATCTGATCACCCACCCACACCAATAGATCGCCCGCAGATCCGACGTCCGATCACCTCCCAAGTGCAGTGTTTACATCTGTTCTCTACCCTAAACACCCACTAATTACCCATCAATCAACCCCTGTCACTGCTACCTATCAGATTAGACCCCTATCTGCCCCTAGGGCACTCAATCACCCGCCCACACCCTCAGAATGCTCTCAGACCCCAGCCCTGATCACCTCGCCAGTGCATTGCTTGCATCTATTCCCCCCTCTAATCACACCTTGAGACACCCATCAATCACCTCCTGTCACCCCCTAGCACACCTACCCATCAGATCAGGCCCCAATTTGCCCCGTGTGGGCTCCTGATCACTCGGCCAAACCCTCAGATCCCCCTCAGACCCCCTTCCGATCACCTCCCCAGTGCATTGATTAGATCTATTTTCCCCTCTAACCACCCCCTGAGACACCCATCAATCACCTCCTGTCACCCCCCTAGCACTCCTATCCATCAGATCAGGCCCAATACAACCTGTCATCTAAAAGGCCACCCTGCTTATGACCGGTTCCACAAAATTCGCCCCCTCATAGATCACCTGTCATCAAAATTTGCAGATGCTTATACCCCTGAACAGTCATTTTGAGACATTTGGTTTCCAGACTACTCACGGTTTTGGGCCCGTAAAATGCCAGAGCGGTATAGGAACCCCACAAGTGACCCCATTTTAGAAAAAAAGACACCCCAAGGTATTCTGTTAGGTGTATGACGAGTTCATAGAAGATTTTATTTTCTGTCAAAAGTTAGCGGAAATTGATTTTTATTGGGTTTTTTTCACAAAGTGTCATTTTTTCACCAACTTGTGACAAAAAATAAAATCTTCTATGAACTCGCCATACACCTAACGGAATACCTTTGGGTGTCTTCTTTCTAAAATGGGGTCACTTGTGGGGTTCCTATACTGCCCTGGCATTTTAGGGGCCCTAAACCGCGAGGAGTAGTCTAGAAAACAAATGCCTCAAAATGACCTGTGAATAGGACGTTGGGCCCTTTAGCGCACCTAGGCTGCAAAAAAGTGTCACACATGTGGTACCGCCGTACTCAGGAAAAGTAGTATAATGTGTTTTGGGGTGTATTTTTACACATACCCATGCTGGGTGGGAGAAATTTCTATGTAAATGGACAATTGTGTGTAAAAAACATCAAACAATTGTCATTTACACCGATATTTCTCCCACTTAGCATGGGTATGTGTAAAAATACACCCCAAAACACATTCTACTACTTCTCCTGAGTACGGTGGTACCACATGTGTGGCACTTTTTTTACACCCTAAGTACGCTAAGGGGCCCAAAGTCCAATGAGTACCTTTAGGATTTCACAGGTCATTTTGCAACATTTGGTTTTAAGACTACTCCTCACGGTTTAGGGCCCCTAAAATGCCAGGGCAGTATAGGAACCCCACAAATGACCCCATTCTAGAAAGAAGACACCCAAAGGTATTCCGTTAGGAGTATGGTGAGTTCATAGAAGATTTTATTTTTTGTCCCAAGTTAGCGGAAAATGACACTTTGTGAAAAAAAACAATTAATATCAATTTCCGCTAACTTGTGACAAAAAAATAAAAACTTCTATGAACTCACCATACTCCTAACGGAATACCTTGGGGTGTCTTCTTTCTAAAATGGGGTCATTAGTGGGGTTCCTATACTGCCCTGGCATTTTAGGGGCCCTAAACCATGAGGAGTAGTCTTGAAACAAAAATGACCTGTGAAATCCTAAAGGTACTCATTGGACTTTGGGCCCCTTAGCGCAGTTAGGGTGCAAAAAAGTGCCACACGTGGTATCGCCGTACTCGGGAGAAGTAGTACAATGTGTTTTGGGGTGTATTTTTACACATACCCATGCTGGGTGGGAGAAATACCGCTGTAAATGGACAATTGTGTGTAAAAAACATCAAACAATTGTCATTTACAGAGATATTTCTCCCACTTAGCATGGGTATGTGTAAAAATACACCCCAAAACACATTATACTACTTCTCCTGAGTACGGTGGTACCACATGTGTGGCACTTTTTTACACCCTAAGTACGCTAAGGGGCCCAAAGTCCAATGAGTACCTTTAGGATTTCACAGGTCATTTTGAGAAATTTCGTTTCAAGACTACTCCTCACGGTTTAGGGCCCCTAAAATGCCAGGGCAGAATAGGAACCCCACAAATGACCCCATTTTAGAAAGAAGACACCCCAAGGTATTCCGTTAGCAGTACGGTGAGTTCATAGAAGATTTTATTTTTTGTCACAAGTTAGCGGAAATTGATTTTAATTGTGTTTTTTCACAAAGTGTCATTTTCCGCTAACTTTTGACAAAAAATAAAATCTTCTATGAACTCACCATACTACTAACGGAATACCTTGGGGTGTCTTCTTTCTAAAATGGGGTCATTTGTGGGGTTCCTATACTGCCCTGGCATTTTAGGGGCCCTAAACCGTGAGGAATAGTCTTGAAACGAAATTTCTCAAAATGACCTGTGAAATCCTAAAGGTACTCATTGGACTTTGGGCCCCTTAGCGTACTTAGGGTGTAAAAAAGTGCCACACATGTGGTACCACCGTACTCAGGAGAAGTAGTATAATGTGTTTTGGGGTGTATTTTTACACATACCCATGCTGAGTGGGAGAAATCTCTCTGTAAATGGACAATTGTGTGTAAAAAAAATTAACAAATTGTCATTTACAGAGATATTTCTCCCACCCAGCATGGGTATGTGTAAAAATACACCCCAAAACACATTATACTACTTCTCCTGAGTACGGCAATACCACATGTGTGGCACTTTTTTGCAGCCTAACTGCGCTAAGGGGTCCAAAGTCCAATGAGCACCTTTAGGCTTTACAGGGGTGCTTACAATTTAGCACCCCCCAAAATGTCAGGACAGTAAACACACCCCACAAATGACCCCATTTTGGAAAGTAGACCCTTCAAGGTATTCAGAGAGGGGCATGGTGAGTCCGTGGCAGATTTCATTTTTTTTGTCGCAAGTTAGAAGAAATGGAAACTTTTTTTTTTTTTTTCCCCCTCACAAAGTGTCATTTTCCGCTTACTTGTGACAAAAATAATATCTTCTATGAACTCACTATGCCTCTCAGTGAATACTTTGGGATGTCTTCTTTCCAAAATGGGGTCATTTGGGGGGTATTTATACTATCCTGGAATTCTAGCCCCTCATGAAACATGACAGGGGTCAGAAAAGTCATAGATGCTTGAAAATGAGAAAATTCACTTTTTGCACCATAGTTTGTAAACGCTATAACTTTTACCCAAACCAATAAATATACACTGAATGGGTTTTTTTTTATCAAAAACATGTTTGTCCACATTTTTCGCGCTGCATGTATACAGAAATTTTACTTTATTTGAAAAATGTCAGCACAGAAAGTTAAAAAAAAATCATTTTTTTGCCAAAATTCATGTCTTTTTTGATGAATATAATAAAAAGTAAAAATCGCAGGAGCAATCAAATAGCACCAAAAGAAAGCTTTATTAGTGACAAGAAAAGGAGCCAAAATTCATTTAGGTGGTAGGTTGTATGAGCGAGCAATAAACCGTGAAAGCTGCAGTGGTCTGAATGGAAAAAAAGTGGCCGGTCCTTAAGGGGTAGAAAGCCCTAGGTCCTCAAGTGGTTAATAGAACGCCAGGCAGGTTAAAGCAATAATGGACGAAAACTGAGAAATAATGAATTTTTTTCCATTTTTTTTTTCTTATTAATCCTGTTAAAATGCATTTATAAACAAATAATTCTTAGCAAAATGTACCACCCAAAGAAAGCCTAATTAGTGTCAGAAAAAAACAAGATATAGATCAATAAATTGTGTTTAGTAGTGATAAAGTTATTAGCGAATGAATGGGAGGTGAAAATTGCTCTAAAGCATAAGGTGAAAAATCCCCGCGAGCTGAAATGGTTAAAGAGTAACTTTTGGGCATAAAATAAAAAATCAATTATTTATTTTTATCTGGTAAACAAGTAATAAGGATGCTAATCAGGCAATCCAAAAGTTAAAATCACTATTACTTTTCTTGTTGATAAAATTATCATTCCCCGGTTTACATGACTTATTTGGTACACAGAAAATTTGGTACACAAAAGAGAAGTTGCAGGGCATGCTGGGTTGTCTTTTTTTTTTGCTTCTCTACTTCCCCTTAAACTTGAAGTGAATGTGTACCACTTTAAAAATAAAAAAAGTCAATTACTCACCTAAGGAGAGGGAAGGCTAATGAGCCTTCCCTCTCCTGGTGCCCAGTCCCGCGCAGGATCCCCCGTAGCAGTATTCGACCAGTTCGGTCAAATACTGCCACTTCCGCCGCCGAAGGGAAGTTTCAGAAACCTTCGGGAGCACTCGGGCTCCCGAAGACGGGGCGCTCCATACTACGCATGCGCGAGTGCCCTCTATGTCGCAATCGCGCGTGCGTAGTATGGAGCGGCCCGTCTTCAGAGGCCCGAGTGCTCCCGAAGACCTCCGAAGTCCCTGCGGCGCTGGACGCAAACAGGGGAGCCAGCGCAGCACCGATGGCACCAGGAGAGGAGAGGGAATGCTCATTAGGACCGAGCCTTCCCTCTCCTTAGGTGAGTATCTGACTTTTTTTATTTTTACAGCGGTACCCATTGGCTTTAACTAATGCAGCCTGATTGGCTGAAACCTCTTGCCCTCCTGTATTCCCCTACCACACCTCTGTTCCTCTCTTGATTGGCCAAAATTTCTCAGGCTGAAACAATGCACTTTCTATAGTGAAGGGCAGGCAAATCGGGCAGAGGAGACTAAGGCCCGGTTCACATTAGCGGTGGCTATCCGGAATAGCCGTGCCGGAGCCGCACCGCATGCTGGCCGGACGAAACGGACGCACGGCATAGCAATGTAAGTCTATGCCAGGGTTCACATGTGTCCGTTTCGTCCGGACCGGAGCCGGACCGGATCCGGACTCCGGTGTCCGTTCCAACATGCGCTATTTTTTGGTCCGGCTCCTCCGGCAGCCGTATCCGGGGCGGAGCCGGACTGCACCATCCGGCCAATGGAAACCAATGAGAACCGGAGAGCGCACAACACACTGGCAAAAAATCCGGATGTTCTACCCCACTTCCTATGAGGATTGTTGCGGCGATATTGTATCGGGGACACATGGGCAACCATTTTGGAGTGGAGCAGCACGAGCTGGAGATGTTGGCAGCATTTTTGGAGGTGGAGGTGAGTGCTAAACAGCGGAGGGCCTGATTCCACAGGTCCCCCTTCTGCTGACCTCCCAGACCCCAACATTTTTTTTTGTTTTTATACAGGTTGTTATCTCTTTAAGAATCCGGATCCGGACCGCAACCGTGTTCATACCGCACGGAAACCGTATGCAACCGGACCGGATCCGGACAGGAACCGTACGGTTCAGGTCCGATCCGGCTCCGGTGCGGTCCGGACATCCGGTGCGGTTTTTGCAAAACTGCAAGTGTGAACCGGGCCTACGGGCGGATTTTACATCACGACTGACTTCAAAATAGCCACAGTAAATATGGAAACTGTCTAGAATAGGATTCTCTACTTTTCCTTTAAAAAATTCACAGGAATCATAACATTGACAGTACAATACATGTGTTATGTAAGTAGAGCAAGTATTTACTATATTTTTTTCCTGAGATAGTATGGCTGACAGCTCCTCTTTAACCACTTGAGGACCACAGTCTTTTCGCCTCTTAGGGCCCGTTTCCACTAGTGCGACGCGATTTCGCCGGCATTCCGACGCTTGTAAAAACGCATGCGGGTGCGTTTCCGCATGCGTTTTACCCGCGATTTCGCATGGCAGGGTGCCATGCGAAATTAACCATGACACTGCCAGGGCAAAATAACATTGAGAAGGGTGCGAAATCGCACGCGAAATTGCGGGTAAAAACGCATGTAACAAACGCATGCGTTTTTACTATTAAATACATTAGCGGCGATTCGCACGGATTCCCGACGCAGGCGAAAACTGTGGGTCCCGCCGTGCAGATTTGGCCCGCCGCCAAATCGCTCCTGCACGCCGCACAGGTGGAAACAGCCCCATCCACTAACATTAACTATGCGAATCCGCATGCAGTGCCCGCATGCGGATTCGCCCTAGTGGAAACGAGCCCTTAAGGACCAGAGCCTTTTTCTCCATTCAGACCACTGCAGCTTTCACGGTTTATTGCTCGGTCATACAACCTACCACCTAAATTAATTTTACCCCCTTTTCTTGTCACTAATACAGCTTTCTTTTGGTGCTATTTGATTGCTGCTGCGAGTTTTAGTTTTTATTATATTCATCAAAAAGACATGAATTTTGTCAGAAAAATGATTTTTTTTTACTTTGTGCTGACATTTATCAAATAAAGTAAAATTTCTGTATACATTTTTGTCCAAATTTATTGTGCTACATGTCTTTGATAAAAAAAAAAAATCCATTCAGTGTATATTTATTGGTTTGGGTAAAAGTTATAGCGTTTACAAACTATGGTGCCAAAAGTGAATTTTCCTATTTTGAAGCATCTCTGACTTTTCTGACCCCGTCATGTTTCATGAGGCGCTAAAATTCCAGGATAGTATAAATAACCCCCAAATGACCCCATTTTGGAAAGAAGACATCCCAAGGTATTCACTGAGAGGCATGGTGAGTTCACAGAAGATTTTATTTTTTGTCACAAGTTAGCGGAAAATGACACTTTGTGACAAAAAAAAAAAAATAAGTTTTCATTTCTTCTAACTTGCGACAAAAAAAAAAAAAAAAAATGAAATCTGCCACGGACTCACCATGCTCCTCTCTGAATACCATGAAGGGTCTACTTTCCAAAATGGGGTCATTTGTGGGGTGTGTTTACTGTCCTGGCATTTTAGGGGGTGCCTAAGCACCCTGTAAAGCCTAAAGGTGCTCATGGGCTTTGGGCCCTTAGCGCAGTTAGGCTGCAAAAAAGTGCCACACATGTGGTATTGCTGTACTCAGGAGAAGTAGTATAATGTGTTTTGGGGTGTATTTTTACACATACCCATGCTGGGTGGGAGAAATCTCTGTAAATGACAATTTTTTTTTTATTTTTTTTTTACACACAATTGTCCATTTACAGAGATAGAGAGTACGGCGATAGCACATGTGCGGCACTTTTTTGCACAAAAATGACCTGTGAAATCCTAAAGGTACTCATTGGACTTTGGGCCCCTTAGCGCAGTTAGGGTGCAAAAAAGTGCCACACGTGGTATCGCCGTACTCGGGAGAAGTAGTACAATGTGTTTTGGGGTGTATTTTTTACACATACCCATGCTGGGTGGGAGAAATACCGCTGTAAATGGACAATTGTGTGTAAAAAACATCAAACAATTGTCATTTACAGAGATATTTCTCCCACTTAGCATGGGTATGTGTAAAAATACACCCCAAAACACATTATACTACTTCTCCTGAGTACGGTGGTACCACATGTGTGGCACTTTTTTACACCCTAAGTACGCTAAGGGGCCCAAAGTCCAATGAGTACCTTTAGTATTTCACAGGTCATTTTGCGACATTTGGTTTCAAGACTACTCCTCACGGTTTAGGGCCCCTAAAATGCCAGGGCAGAATAGGAACCCCACAAATGACCCATTTTAGAAAGAAGACACCCCAAGGTATTCTGTTAGGAGTATGGTGAGTTCATAGAAGATTTTATTTTTTGTCACAGGATGCCTCAGCTAGCACCCTTACCTGTCCCTCACCACCTATCACCCTGTGCCAGCCTCAGCCAGCACCCTCACCACCTATCACCGTGCCAGCCTCACCCAGCACCCTCACCACCTATCACCCTGTGCCAGCCTCAGCCAGCACCCTCACCACCTATCACCCTGTGCCAGCCTCAACCAGCACCCTCACCACCTATCACCTATCACCTTGTGCCAGCCTCAGCTAGCTCCCTCACCACCTATCACCCTATGCCAGCCTCAGCCAGCACCCTCACCACCTATCACCCTGTGTCAGCCTCAGCCAGCACCCTGACCACCTATCACCCTATGCCAGCCTCACCCAGCACCCTCACCTGTCCCTCACCACCTATCACCCTATGCAGCCTCAGCCAGCACCCTCACCTGTCCACCACCTATCACCCTGTGCCAGCCTCAGCTAGCACCCTCACCACCTATCACCCTGTGCCAGCCTCAGCCAGCACCCTCACCTGTCCCTCACCACCTATCACCCTGTGCCAGCCTCAGCTAGCACCCTCACCTGTCCCTTACCACCTATCACCCTATGCCAGCCTCAGCCAGCACCCTTACCTGTCTCTCACCACCTATTACCCTGTGCCAGCCTCAGCCAGCACCCTTACCTGTTCCTCACCACCTATCACCCTGTGCCAGCCTCAGCCAGCACCATCACCGCCTATCACCCTGTGCCAGCCTCAGCCAGCACCATCACCACCTATCACCCTGTGCCAGCCTCAGCCAGCACCCTCACCACCTATCACCTTGTGCCAGCCTCAGCTAGCTCCCTCACCACCTATCACCCTATGCCAGCCTCAGCCAGCACCCTCACCACCTATCATCCTGTGCCAGCCTCAGCTAGCTCCCTCACCACCTATCACCCTATGCCAGCCTCACCCAGCACCCTCTGTCCCTCACCACCTATCACCCTGTGCCAGCCTCAGCCAGCACCCTCACCACCTATCACCCTGTGCCAGCTTCAGCCAGCACCCTCACCACCTATCACCCTGTGCCAGCCTCACCCAGCACCCTCCCTGTCCCTCACCACCTATCACCCTGTGCCAGCCTCAGCCAGCACCCTCACCACCTATCACCCTGTGCCAGCCTCACCCAGCACCCTCACCACCTATCACCCTATGCCAGCCTCACCCAGCACCCTCACCACCTATCACCCTGTGCCAGCCTCACCCAGCACCCTCATTCTCCCAAGCGCACGCGTGCGTGTGTGTGTATGCTTCCCGGGGGGGTACTTAGCAAAGATGGAGTAGGAATAAGGGGTAATTGGTTTTAAAAAGTTGAGAATCACTGTTCTAGAGTCTAGACTACGCCTCACGGTTTAGGGCCCCTAAAATGCCAGGGCAGTATAGGAACCCCACAAGTGACCCCATTTTAGAAAGAAGAAACCCCAAGGTATTCAGTTAGGTGTATGGTGAGTTCATGGAAGATTTTATTTTTTTGTCACAAGTTATTGAAAAATTACACTTTGTGAAAAAAACAATAAAAATCCATTTCCGCTAACTTTTGACAAAAATAAAATCTTCTATGAACTCGTCATACACCTAACAGAATACCTTGGGGTGTCTTCTAGGAGGGGGCGAATTTTGTGGAAACGGTCATAAGCAGGGTGGCCTCTTAGATGATAGGTTGTATTGGGCCTGATCTGATGGATAGGAGTGCTGGGGGGGGGGGGGGGGTGACAGGAGGTGATTGATGGTTGTCTCAGGGGGTGGTTAAAGGGGAAAATAGATGCAATCAATGCACTGGGGAGGTGATCGGAAGGGGGTCTGAGGGGGATCTGAGGGTTTGGCCAAGTGATCAGGAGCCCACACGGGGCAAATTAGGGCCTGATTTGATGGGTAGGTGTGCTAGGGGGTGACAGGTGGTGACAGGAGGTGATTGATGGGTGTCTCAAGGTGTGCTTAGAGGGGGGAATAGATGCAAGCAATGCACTGGCGAGGTGATCAGCGCTGGGGTCTGAGGGTGTGGGCGGGTGATTGGGTGCCCTAGGGGCAGATAGGGGTCTAATCTGATGGGTAGCAGTGACAGGTGGTGACAGGGGGTGATTAGATGGCAGAACAGATGTAAACAATGCACTATGGAGGTGATCTGAGGGTAGGTCTGGGGCAATCTGATGGTGTGGGAGGGTGATCAGATGCCGTAAGAGGCAGGTTAGGGTCTGATCTGATAAGTGGCAGTGACAGGTGGTGATTGACGGGTGAATGACAGGTGATTACAGTGGAGAATAGATGTATACAGTACACAAAGTGGGGGGGGGAGAGAGATCTCTGGGGGGGGGGTATGAGGTCGTTCTGAGGGTGTGGGCGGGTGATTGGGTACCCTAGGGGCAGATAGAGGTCTGATCTGATGGGTAGCAGTGACAGGTGGTGACGGGGTGATTGATGGGTAATTAGTGGGTGTTTAGAGGAGAGAACAGATGTAAACAATGCACTTGGGAGCTGATCTGACGTTGGTTCTGCGAGGGATCTGATGGTGTGGGTGGGTGATCAGATTGCCCGCAAGGGGCAGGTTAGGGGCTGATTGATGGGTGGCAGCGACAGGGAGTTATTGATGGGTGATTGACAGGTGAACAGTGGGTTATTACAGGGAAGAACAGATGTAAATAATGCACTGGCGAATTTATAAGGGGGGGGGGGGGGGTCTGAGGGCAATCTGAGCGTGTGGGCGGGTGATTGGGTGCCCGCAAGGGGCAGATTAGGGTCTAATCAGATGGGTGACAGGTGGTGATAGGGTGTGATTGCTGGGTGATTGATGAGTAATTAGTGGGTGTTTAGAGGAGAGAACAGATGTAAACAATGCACTTTGGGGTGATCTGATGTCGGTTCTGCGGGCGATCTGATTGTGTGGGTGGGTGATCAGATCCCCCGCAAGGGGCAGGTTAGGGGCTGATTGATGGGTGGCAGTGACAGAGGGTGATTGACAGGTGATCAGTGGGTTATTACAGGGGGATAGAGGCATACAGTACACAGTGGGGGAGGGGGGTGATCAGGAGGGAGCAGGGGGTAGTTTAGGGCATACAAAAAAAATAGTGTTGACAGATAGTGACAGGGAGTGATTGATGGGTGATTAGGGGGGTGATTGGGTGCAAACAGTGGTCTGGGGGGTGGGCAGGGGGGGGTCTGAGGGGTGCTGTGGGCAATCAGGGTGCAGGGGGGGGGGGGGGGGGGAAGAGGAGATCAGTGTGCTTGGGTGCTTACCGTGCTGGCTGCAGCCTGCGCTGGTGGTCCCTCGGACACTGGGACCACCAGGGCAGGAGGCAGCCTGTATAATACACTTTGTATACATTACAAAGTGTATTATATACTTTGTAGCGGCGATCGGGCAGCTAGTAACCCGCCGGCGCTTCCAAACGGCGGGTTACAGCGCGAGGAGGGTAGAGCCTGTCGCCGGCAGATGATCAGATCATGAATGACGCGATCGCCGCATATCCATGCCCGCCGCCGCCGATGGCCGTATTGCGGTCATTTGGGCCCAGCCCTTGCCGCCGCCCATCGGCTGTGGGCGGTCGGCAAGTGGTTAAGGGACAATACAACTTTAAAGCAATGCTAACCTAATTAGTTTTCACAACCTTTAGGAGCCTTTACCATCAGCACGACCAAGTGGAGTGTGCTGGAGATGGGCTCCAACAGCTGACTAGCTTCTCTCTCTGGTCACCAGGGCTGCTCAAATCCAGATCTGGGAAACAGATCTGATATCTCCCAGTTACCTGTGCGGGATGGTCAATCTTACCTGTCTGACGTCTTCTTCGGTCCGTCCCTCGGCGCCTCCCACGATGCGGTCCAAGTGGCGGTCACATGATAACAAACATCCTCCTTCCGGGTTGAAGGAGGAAGTGTTTGTAATCACATGACGCGTGTGGAGCGCATCGTGGGAGGCGCCGAGGGACAGATGAAGAAGACGTCAGACAGGTAAGATTGACCCCCCCCCCCCCCCCCCCCGCCCACCTTTACTGGGAGATATCCGGATAGCAACTGTCCGGGTATCTCCCGGATCCGGATTTGAGCAGCCCTACTGATCACTGTCAATTTGAGTCCTCCAGCAACTTCATCAAGCCTTGATCTGAGTCCTGCTCTCCACCACTTATATAAAGATGAAGATCAAGCATGGAGAGAAACACCCAGAACTGGCTGAACGACTTTAGCAGCTGAGACCTCAGAAGACACAGGAAGCAGGGAGACTGTTTATATTTTAGTAAAGGGGTATTGAATGCAAATTAGAAGAACGCAAAGTAGGCCAAAATTGAACATTAAGGCCGAGTTGCATCCAATCTCAATGTCTAATACAGGGCTTCCCAACCCTGTTCTCAAGTACCACCAACGGTGCATATTTTGTGGAAATCCACAGTGGTAGTTAATCAGCTCTGCTGAGACACTAATTATCTCACCTGTGAATGTTTGTGGTTTTCTTCCGTGACACCCTCACATAGAAGGGGGCACAGACCACAAATGCACGACAGGGGTGTGCATGTGTGGTTCGGCTGCGTGCCCATACCCGTCTGGGCCGGGGACATTCTACTAGCTACGGAGGCACATTGCATAGCATGCTCGTTGAACCACGACTGGCCGCGACTGAGATATATACCGGGGGATACAGCAGAGGAACGGAGGAACCCAGGACGACAGCGATAGAGCCCATCGCCGGCATGGGGCAGGAGGAAGCTCCAGGTAAGTATAAAAGCTTCTTATTTCAACATCTCTGGTTTGCTGAATATATGTGCTTACTTTTCCTGTGGTTTGTCCATACAGTCCAAATATTTCTCTCAACTTCTCCTCACTGATTGCCTCAGGTCTGTCAATTTTATTACCAAGGATGAGGATTGGCACATTAGATATCGTTTCATCTGTCATAAGCGCCTGCATGAATACAAAAAAAATATTTTTTTTAGCGTGCCTTTCACTATATACATGCATCCATTTCAAATTGCATTTATATAGAGCAAGCTCGGTTGTGGTTTCATGTTACAGAGTACAGTTGTAATGCACAGTAGCCTTTATCAGCCAGCACTCAGCCTTTACATTTCAGTATATTAAACCTGATGAAAGTAGATTTTTGAGTGGTTATTATAAGCTGCTCATTGTGCATTCATAGAGGAAACCCAACATGGTCCATCATGAAGTATATTAGTAAATTACATATCAAATGACAATAGTAGCCTTTTTTTAAAATTATATTTATAGCGGCGAAGTTCTGAGAATTCATGGTGAATCACCTGTAGTTTTATTTTTCTTTAAAATTATTGGACATAAAAGCAATGCATAGAATTTGAAAGCCAATATTCTTAAAAACAAAAAAATAAAACCCAGGGCTTATATACAAAGATAACTGCAGCAAAAATAATGTAGCAACAATACCCAAGAGAATAGCTAATGCTCTGTGGATTACTGACGCAACAGTCTTCCATACACAAAAATCACTACGACTTTTCCTACTACAGTCATCTGGTTGTGAAGAGGTTTATGTTAGAGATTTAGTGAAACAACTATTGGGCCGCATTCTGAGTTCCCACTTTCAGGAGTGGTAGCGTATTAAAAAAGTTTGGATATGCTGCACCACTTTGGGGTCCATAGTAGTGACTACAGAATTCAGGAACAGAGCATGTAGCATGTCAGATGTGAGGCAACCCACTTACTCTGGCAAAATGTATATATCTGTCAGGTTTGTCTGTTACAATAAGGCAGAAGACAGACCCAGTACTGTTCCAAGAGAAGAAGTAAGTGTGGCACTGCTTTAATTCCAAGGAGGATCTGTGGGCAGAGATGGTGTGGGCCAAAGCTTCCCGCACAGCGGGTCCCAATGCACAAGTAGATAATACTGGCCACTGACGCGTGCTCCGTGTCAAGATGTAGGAAGGAAGGGTATCATAGGACCTTTGTCAACAAGAAGTAGGTACGGGCACCATCCATTTCGCGTCCAACAGGACGCTTGGTCATGCTGCGTGACCAAGCGTCCTGTTGGACGCGAAATGGCCGTCGCCGACCCTTATGCAGCCCTGAACACCCACCTCCACCCTGCACAGATATCGCCATGACATACAGGTGATGTGTATCTGATGTCCTGTGTTGCACATGTAATGTTTATATAATAAACGAGCTGAATGACTGATGGTGCCCGAACCTACTTCTTGTTGACAAAGAAGACAGACCCAGGACACATTAAAACAGACCTTCATAACAGGCCCATAGGAAAGCATAGGTCCTCTGCTGTCCAATTCTCAGGCTTGGCTAAACTCAGGAAGCGTACAGTATATGCAATTATTAGAAATAGGATCTGCTTTCACTTGTGGGAGAAGGGTGATAGATTGCAAAATCCCAACTGGCTGCATTTTTCCAGAATGGAACTCAACTGTCAAAACTAAAGCAAATGGAAAAAAAAAAAAAAAAAAACAGTTTAACTTACCTGGGGCTTCTACCAGCCTCTTGCAGCCGCCCTGTGCCCGTGCTGTCACTCCGCGATGCTCCGGTCACCCACAGCACCCCTCTTTCGGCTTGGCGACTTGGCGCCCGCATGGCCCCGCTCCCTTTGCCGGGAGCATTCTGCACATGAACAGTAGAGATTTTCCTGTACTGCACATGCGCAGAGCACTTATGTCCACAGGAGTGCAATCAGGAGGCACACGGACCGGGGCGGCGCATCCAGGTGAAAGAGGAGTGCTGCGGGTGACAGGAACATTGCAGAGTGACAATGCGGGCACAGGACAGCTGCAAGGGGCTGGTAGAAGCCCCAGGTAAGTTTTTATTTCTTTTGCTTTAGTTACTTTTAAAGCATATGAGAAAAGACAGTGTCTGAACCACTGGAACCAAGCCTCAGCCAGATAAGTTACAGTACGTTCTATATTGTGCAGGCACAGATAACCACTTAAAGGATAACGGTTGTTAGGGAACCAGTGTTATACAGAATATGTTACCTGGCTAATTGAAGGAGAGATGACTGCTCAGCACATGATAAGCAGCTCACACTATGGGCTTGATTCACTAAACCTAGCGTTAGCTAGCGTTTGGTGTGCGTTCTCGCATACAATTGTGAATTTGCATGCGCAATCGCGAATTTGCGGCCACAATTGAGCATATAAAATTTGTGATTGCGCACGAAAACACGCAAAAACACTAGTGCGGCCGTGCTATGAGTTAGCACGGTTTAGTGAATCAAGCCCTATGTGCGGTGCTATCAGTTAAGGTGCAGCACACATTGTGTGCGTTACGCATGGTAACACGTAAATCCATTGAATCATTAGTGACTCATTGACTCATTTATGCAAATAAATAGCAAAAATATTTTTTCTCATTTCTATTCCCCATTCTGTTTTTTTTTTTTTTTTTAGACAGAACTAACAGTTTAGTTAATTGGCTTTGTTATCACCGCTTTGTATTTGCTCAGTTGATAGTGCCAGGAAATTACATATTGATTTTATAGCTGTATTTTGTGTTACCCTGACTAATTACAGTATCATACCTCTTCAACACAAACATTGCCATGAGCACTGAAAAGACCAGGAAACAGTGTTGCGACCATAACATTTGAAATCAATCAAGATATAATATGATACTGTTAACCGTGCAATAACAGACAAGAAACAAACAACCTCCATTGCCTGATTACCAAGTAAAACAGTGACCATCTGTTTACCCCACCATGAGACCTGGAAATACGTATTTAGCTTGTGGACAGAGTATCTATCCAGTTTACCAACTCTTGGCTAAGGACTCTGGAATAAAAATAAATAAATAAAAAAAAAAAAAAAAAAAGACTAGACGATGCTATTTCCCGTCTGATCGGTGGAAATTAGACGATTACCATATTTTCCACCGCACAAGACGCACTTTTTCTCCCCCCAAAGGGGAGTTCAGTCCCTGCATTTTTATGTGGGAAAGGCAGGGAATCCCCGACTTCCAAACCCCAGCCGATATGAACAGCCACCCCGCCGGTGATTCCCTTCCTGTGTGTGCCCGTTCCCCTGCATGCTTCGCTCTCTCACAAGTGTCTCTGCAACCCCCCCTTGCATTTCTGCTCCCCCTGTTTTATTGCAGACAGCTGGGTTCCCTAATCCACCATGTCCGCGGGGATTGCAGACACCTGTCTCCCCCACGCTGCTGGCGTACGAGAGATAACGGCGCTGGAGACTTGGGTGCAGGATACAGCTGGTATATGGCTGATCCTGCTGCCGCACAAGTCCGGGCCGTGTTAATTACGATTCCCCCTCCAGGCCGCCATGGATAGTGGGGGAATGAAATAATTCAGCTTCCAGCGAATTAATGTTTTAGAAAGCAACTGCGCTGAAGTTGCTCCTTCTGCCTGCTATAGCCATAGTTCCTATTACGGCCTATGGTGGCGCAGGCTGCGCCCAAGTCTCCTGCGCTGCTGCGCCCAAGTCTCCAGCGCTGGATTCAGCGCGTTCGCGCTGCAGGCCCTATTGAAAGGCTTATACTGATCGAGTCATCAGTACAAGCCTTTCACTGGAGCCAGCTGTGCGGAGGAGACGGATGTCGGCAATCCCCGTAGGCATGGAGTAGGAAAGCAAGTTGCCCGATGCACTTTTACACTTGCAAGGAGGAGCTAAGATGCAAGGGAGGGTTGCAGAGACACGGGGGAGAGAGCTGGAGAGCGGGCACACTCAATTGTCACACAGTCGGACACATGAAGCACCATAAGGGCCACCTGAGGACCTATAAGGGACACAGGAGGACACCATTTGGGGGAGAATTTTTTTTTTTTTTTTTTTTTTTAACCTGGCTTTTGCCCTCTAAACCTAGGTGCATCATATATTCCAGAGAGTCTTATACGGCAGAAAATAGGGTATTTGCACCATGCCTGACTTGTGTTTTATTTATTTATAGTGAGGTAGTAACTAAGCTTTGGAGTACACAACCCTTATTAATTAACTAACAGCACTTGTAATCTATTGGGGCTTACCTATCAACCCCCTCAGGTGTGGTTTTGAATATTTACCACCTGAGGTTCACTACAGACTAAGGGCTGGTTCACACGGACGCTTGGAGTGCGATTACCACCAGTGTTCTGGGACTCATCGTTAAACGCTCCCATTCAAGTGAATGGGAGTGACTGTATCACTCGGCGTGTAACGTTAACCGGCGTTTGTGCGTGGACACAGCATTCCGATCCTGATTTTCCCCATCGTTTCAGGTGACCCTGGACGCAGCATATAGTGTCCAGGGTCACCTGGAACGATGGGGAAAAAAAAAAATCAGGATCGGAATGCCGTGTTCGCGCACAAACGCCGGTTGATTACATCTGCGTCTTCGTGTGCCCCTGTGGGGATGAAAAATGCCGATCGCGACGGGAAGCCGCCGAACGAGACTCCACTGGAAGCCGGGTACAAACCAGTGTGAACCAGCCCTTAATTTGCTTTACCCATTTTTACATAACTTTTTAGAAGTTGGTGCTTTTAGGGCTTTTTATCATACGTTGACAAGTGTTCTCCCCAGGCTCTTTTAGCCAGGTGCTCCACCTAGCAGAGAAGCGCCGGCCCTGCATTCTGTCATCTCGCCCCACTAGGCTACTTTTTCATGCCACGCCGCTGGAAAAAAATTCAGGG
Source organism: Hyperolius riggenbachi (assembly GCF_040937935.1). NCBI lineage: Eukaryota > Metazoa > Chordata > Amphibia > Anura > Hyperoliidae > Hyperolius > Hyperolius riggenbachi. Next base: position 120,267,237 of record NC_090655.1, read on the forward strand.
GAGAACACTGTGTTGATACAGCTTCACTAATGGTTGTAAATATACAAACCAATTCTTTCACTCTCACTTACTTTACGAGCATGGATTGTTGGTGTGCGAGAAGAACTAAAGGGTGCCATACATCTAGCGATGTATGGGCAGATTCGACCAAAAGACCAATCCCCCCCCCCCCCCCCGTACCCCATGTAAAGTGTATACATTACCTCTCCGCGGCCTCCGCTTGTCCCTGCTGGCTTCCAGGACTCCACTGCATACAGGCGCAACCCACGTGGTTTCTTAGTAAGGGCGCGTGTGACTTCACACTTGCCCTGACTTGGAAACCACGTGGGGCACGCATGTATAGAGAGGAGAATGCGCCAGGAGCAGCGGAGGTATAAGCGCAGGCCGCGGACAGGTAATGTATACAATTTATACGGGGCACTGGGGTGACAGCGCCAGAAGTTGTCACGTTTGTCTATTGTCGCAAAATTGCACACAGTTACCGCCACGCATCCAATCGAGCAACACCTTGCAGCATACGTGATCGAGAATGCAACCAATTTTCGTCACAAAATTGGTTACATTGTCGGTCTAGCATGCACTTGGCTGCATCGATTTCATCCAATTTAATAATCGAATTGGATGGCCGATTGGTCGCCTGCTGTATGGCCACCTGATTGCAATTTAGTAAAGATGATGGACTGATTTTTTTCACAACCCAGAATTTTAAATACATTAGCTGCTTACTCACATTAAGCTCCACTTTAGACTCCATAAGGCGCGAATGGTCTACACAGTCCACAAGAAACACAATTCCATTGATTGCTGGCAAATAATTCTTCCAAACACGCCGAGCTTAAACAGCAAGAAAGAGGTGAAATGTTAACCACAGTGCCTTGCACAAGCAAACAAAGATCTAATGAACAAACTATGGTATAAAATGTTCACAAATTTCAGAAACATCTTTCCAGTCACAGCAATAAAAACTAAATGCCAGTTCTACAGTATTACTTCTTATATTAAAGCTCACGTTCAGGCACAGTTTTATTTATGCATTTAAAGGAATGTGGTTTTCTATAAAACTATTCATAAAAGTAAGTTTCTACTGCAGATCAATATTATCCCTTGCACTCACAGCTTACACCTGCAGCAATGCATAACAGACAGTTAAAGGATCATTATAGCAAAAAAGCGAACAAATAAAGCTAAAATCTGACAGAACTGACAGGTTTTTGTACTAGTCCATACCTCATGGGAAATTATTAAGGTTTTCTTTGTTTTCAAAAGCATTGCCTGAAAGGCAGATGCCTTGTCAAGTCCATCCCTGTGTGCAGTGTCCCCCTGTATCCTGTCCCTGTGTGTAGTGTCCCATCCTTGTGTGCGGTGTCCCCGAGTCCAATCCATGTGTGCAGTGTCTCCGTGTCCCATCCATGTGTGCATTGTCCCCCTGTGCCCTGTCCCTGTGTGTGGTGTCCCATCCTTGTGTGCAATGTCCCCCTGTGCCCTGTCCCTGTGTGTAGTGTCCCATCCTTGTGTGCAGTGTCCCCTGTGTCCAATCCATGTGTGCAGTGTCCCCCTGTGCCCTATCCCTGTGTGCATCGTCCCATCTATGTGTGCGGTGTCCCATCCATGTGTGGGGTGTACCCATGTGTCCCATCCATGTGTGTGGTGCGCCCATATGTCACCTGCCTGTGTGTGGTATCCCTGTGTCATATGCCTGTGCGTGGTGTCCCTGTGTGTCCCCATCCCTGCATTTAGTGTCCCAGTGTCCTGCATACCATAGCTTATCCTCCGACTCCTCAAGTTGATAAGTAGCCATGTCCAATCAGGTGGAGGGCGCTGCCCCAGACAGCAAACTACAGGGCTCACTGCTTCTGGCAGCAGGAACACAATTCGCCATCTGCCGCTACCCATCACATGCAGCCCTGAAACACAGCATGGCAGAGGCTGGCAGCGATAGATTAGCGGCGGGATGCTTGCTAAATCCACATGGAAATCAGTGCTGACACAACAGAGTACAAGCGCCGGGTGACGCTCCGCCCACATCGTGCTGTGATTGGCCCAAATGATTCAGCCCACGGGACTACTGGGCTCTGTAAGAAGAAGCAAGCAGGAGAAGTGAGTGCTGCGATTGGCGGTCTGGTGCAGCGCCCCCCGCCTTATCGGTCAATGGCTACTTCCATCATCGGAGCTGCTCGAGTCGTAGCCTGAGGAGTCGGGGAAAACATGGTATGCATTACATGGCGACACCAAACGCAGGGTCGGGCACATCAGATCCATGGACACTGGACACGGGGACATCAGATACATGGACTTCAAACGTAGGGAGACATCAGATACACGGACCCCCGACATAGGGGAACATCAGGTGCAGGGACTTCCGAAGGGACAGAGAAAGGGGACAATGCACACAGGAGGAACATCGGACATAGGGACACTGCATATAAGGACACGGGACTCTGCACATAAGTCGGAAACCGCACACAGGGATGGTGGTGCCAGACACAGGGGAATGAAGGACAAACTGGTCTTCACATTCGGACTATAAGACGCACTGACCCCCCACCCACTTTTGGGGGAGAAAAACAAAGTGTGCATAAAGCTGGCCACTAACGGTCCAATTTCTAGCGAAAATTCATTCGAGCAATCAGAAAATCTGATCGGAAGTGAAATATTGTAATACATCGTTCACTACACCATCAACGAACCAATCTTTGCTTCCTATCTATCACAACCAACAAGAAAATCCAAATTTTGGTTCAACGAAAATTCATTCGGACAACTTTTTTTTCACTCGTTCATAATAGATTGTGTCCACCAATGGAGATTATTTACAACCAATCCGATCAAAATTTCTAATCGTTTGAACGATTTTTCGCTAGAAATTGGACCGTTAGTGGCAACCTTTATAGTCCGAAAAATACAGTAATCACTCTCCTCCATTCATGCCCTTGTGACTAAATAAGATAGTGCTTCAGGCTAATTCAGTGTGAGCAGCAGCTGCCAGTCCTTGAGAATATCTGAACTGGTGGAGCAGATTGTTTCTGTTTTTTTTATTTAATAAAATGACATATATATTTTTTTAAAGAAAATGTTTACGCATAATTAATCATGGAAACGTGTGTTACATCTGATTTTTGGTATAGAGATAATAATGTAAGGACAATCGGGGGTATCATTACCGTATATAATGTAAATACAACCATGAGCAAAAGAAAATACACCCTTTCAGTTTCAAGCTTTGGCAAACAAGGACATACAGTCTCATTTGTAAGGTTTAGTAGATTAAGAAATTAAAAAAAAAAAAAAAAAAAAAAAAAAAAAAAAAAAAATTAAAATATGGTACTTAGCAGGTGTTAAAATTAGGTAAAAACAACCTTCGGTGAATAACAACTCGACATATTGCACTAGATCAAAAAGCGCATGCATGCAAAAAGGGCACCAGGAAATTTGGGCGCAGGGTGAAGCCGAAAAATGGCTCGCCCTGATGTGGCAAATTTCCCCACTGCATTCATTATTATTCCCCCTCCAAGGCGCTGTACAGTGGGGGTAAGATGCAATTTCGGCTTCCAGCGCTAGCGGCCAAATTGCGCTTTTTTATCATAATTTGGGCTCTGTCTTTTGCTGGCACCCAAATTACTGACGGAGTGTCACAATAGCTGTAATTCACATTACGGCCTATGGCGGCACCAAAATGCCCTCGGTTGCACAGTGCCCTTATTACCTGACTCGTGTCAAAAGGCAGTAGCCGTGTGAAAAATTATGTACAACCTTTCCAGTTCCATAATTAACCACTTTGCATTCCTGACAATTTTGCCATATCAGCTATGTTGCTATAGATACAGCAATAACTTTATTACTTATGCCATCAAAGTGATCCATATATTATTTTTTTCAAGACAATCTAGGCTTTCTTTACTTAATATTTTTTTTTCCCAAGCCTTGTTTACATTTTACAGGTATTTATCATGGAAAATTAGGTGTAAATGCAAAAAAGCAATTTTTTTCATGTTTCACCCTTAATTTTTACATGACAAGTGCCGCAGTTTTAAAACTCCTCAAAATACAACGACTTGTCCTAGTTAAAACGATACCATATATGCCATATGTCATCATTAGTTAGGCATGTAGCCTACCATTATTGCCAGCCTGTGCGTCTGTAGCGATTGCATGTGATCACTAGGGCACACAGTTTGGGGACACCAGTGCTGTATAGAAGTATTGCTAGAAAACAACATAGCGATGCATCTATACAGCGTTGGGTCCACAAGCTGTCCAGCCATTACAGATGTCTATGAATCTTAAGGCCAACTATAGGTAACATATGGGTTTAACACTTAACAAGGAAAAAACAAAAAACAACCTTTATTTATAATGTGACTTTCACTTTAACATAAAACCTTTTAGGCCGGTTGCACACCTAAGATTAGCAGTGTGATGTGGTGCAAGCACTGCATTGCACCAATCAGCCTTCATATGACCCTGCGCCACGAAGCAGCGTCAGGGTCATAGACGTAGCCATAGCAGGACCCCCCACCCCCCGGTTAGTGTTGAGTTACCTGCTAGACAGGAAGTATGCCACTGGAATTCCCATTGGTCTGTGCATTTGCGCTGCATCGCACTTCCGTTGTGTGCGCTTACTGGGTCACCCATTGCCTTGCATTACTGAATAATCCATGCGATAGGCACAGATCAGGCAGTAACGCACTGCAGACTGTGTCAGGATTGCTGTGATTTTGATACTTCTGCAGCACTGCGCATACTATGCAAGTCTACAGAGACTTGCATGGCCCTTGTGGCAGGGAAGTGTACCGGGGTGCAACGCAGCATGCAAGTGGCCTTCAACTTTGTTTTCTTAAATTTTATTTAAACGATTGCAGCTAAGGTAGCAATCATTCACTATTGCATGGGTGCATCAGCATGCATGAACAGCCGGGACACGCATGCACGATTGCGGCAGCCAAACAAAATATACATATTTTTAGCATTGGACAAGTCTTAATCTGACCAAGTGATAGAAAATGATACCTACCTTGTGCATGCCCACCAAGGTCAAAAGTTGTGAAGGTCATTCCAGCAATCGTTAATTCCTCTGATGCTGTAAACAGACAGCTAGCATGTTAACAGTGCACATAAAAAAAAAAATCTATGTCCTTAAAGGATTTTTGGGGGGATAAGAATGGCAAATGCATACAAAATGTGTTATCACTAGGGATGTCAACTAAGTGCAAATAATTCCGAGTTGATTAAGGATTATGCAAACGTATGCAGCTTGCAAATGGACCAATCAGTCTAACCAAGGTGGAATTCACTTGCTGTATTTTTAAGCTGCTTAAAATGTACCCGAGACGACAAGCATCACATGTTCCATACTTACCAGGGCCTTCCTTAAAGGGAGCCTAAACTGAGAAGGATATGGATTTTTCCTTTTAAAATAATACCAGTTGCCTGACTTTCCTGCTGATCCTGTTTCTCTAATCCTTTAAGGCACAGCCCTTCATCAAGCATGCAGATCAGGTGCTCTGACTGAAGTCAGACTGGATTAGCTGCATGCTTGTTTCAAGTGTGTGATTCAGCCACTACAGCAGCTAAAGAGATCAGCAGGAAGCCAGGCAACTGGTATTGTTTAAAAGGAAACATCCATATGCCTCTCAGTTTAGGTACCCTTTAAGTCCACTTTGTCCCTAGTCTTCTCCCTGGGTGTCTCTTGTCGCCCACAATTCAGCCTGCAAGATTGGCCGAGTCATGTGTCATATAATGCTCCCAGCCGGGGGGCGCAACAAGGGAGCGCATGCGGACGAGCTGTACATGTGCGATAAAGCACGACTCCGACAAGCTTTTTCGGGCCAGATTGCGGGGGGGACAGGAGCCGCCCAGTGAGATGGCGAGGGCCAAGCGGCCTTAAGGGAACTTGAGAATGCCCCAATATATACACAAACTTTTTTTGGACTGCTAGCGGACGCAAATCATATGCATTGAAAATGGCACACTTCTCCAATGGCAGTTTTACTTTATTTGGCAGCTAAAAGGTTAAATATAACATCTGCCAATAGCGGCTTTCAGTGTATGAATGGCTTTATAACTAGCTATATAGTAAATGTGACAGACAACATACTTGGATATAGTGTGGGGACATGTTGCCCAAGCCGGTCATCCTTCAGCATGTGAAGCAGCGTGGTTTTGCCAGCATTGTCCAATCCTAAAAACACTAGTTTTCCAGACTTCTTATATAATCCTGCAAGAGAATTAACATGGTTCAAAATGTTAAACTGAGATGCTCAACTGTTTAATATTGGCAACAAAAAGATAGTTAATGTCAGGGCTGTGGAGTCGGTACAAAAATCTTCCGACTCCAACTCTGACTCCTTAGTTTATGAAACCACCAACTCCGACACCAGGTACCCAAAATAGCTCCGACTTCTTGACTCCAACTCCTTAGTCTAATACTTAACAGGGCTGTGGATTTTGTACAAAAATCATCCGACTCAGACTCCTCAGTTTATGAAATCAACGACTCCGACTCCGGATGCCCAAAATTGCCCCGACTCCAACTCCACAGCCCTGGTTAATGTGATAGACAAATTGCAAATAAACTAAGGCCCGATTCACACTGGTGTTAAACATTCCATTCCTGGATCCTAACAGATGCGAATTGATTCAATGTTAACATCTGTCCAAACTGATCTGTTGTAAACGTTCCGCTGCCTAGCACAATAGAAATGGAAGCTGAAAGGATGCATTGGAGGCAATAAGAAAAGTGAACTGTTCTAAACAGAAAAATCCACTTTGGGGGTGGAGGTCTTGGGGGGGAGGAGGGCAATGTGAGGAAACGGAACGGAAATGGAGTAGCAACAGAGTAAAAACTGATCAGATCGACTGGTAATGAGAACCGTTCTCATGGATCCGTTTGTCACTCCAAAGTAAGTGTGAACCGGGCCTAATTGAATTTCATGAAAAAGAAAAAAAATGCAGCAAATTGATGGCAAGTTCTGGTGTTCAGTTAGTTTTTTGATTAAACTATCACCTAGATTATTACTGCACCATAACATGTTACAGTAGAATCATTCTATAGTAAACTTGGCCTGGAAGTTTACTATCAGAATTGGTCATATATTATATATTTATACAGGTGCATGATCAGGACCTGGGGATTTACAACAGGGCTGTGGAGTCGGTACAAAAATCTTCAGACTCCTCAGTTTATGAAACCGACTCCAGGTACCCAAAATTGCTCCGACTCCTCGACTCCAACTCCTTAGTCTAATTTTTACAAAAGCTATGCATTTGGTTCAAAAAAAATCATTCGACTCAGACTCTTCACTTTATTGAAACCACCGATTACCCAAAATTGCTCCGACTCTGCTTTACAATATCAGAGTTTACTACAACTAGATTCTACTGTAATGTAAGAGGCATGCATTAAATAAGTGTCATCTAAAGAGATTTACCTAAAAACTGCAGCACACTGCTGAAGCCATTATAAATCCACTCAAATATGAAAGACATCTCTGAATCTGTGTCCTGAAATACAAAAAACAAATGCATTAAAATTAGAAGTAATGTTTACACATAGTTACCAGCACATCATAAACATCAGTGTGTTATGGGCCTGGTACAGCAATCTTTCTCTGGATACCTCCTTTTAAGCGATCATATGGGACTGCTGGGAGCATCTGATTCTACTCTGACATCAATGGGAAACTCTTATAAGGTAGTGTGCAGCAAAAAAAAAAAGTTACCTGGACAAAAAAAAAAAAGTCAGCATTGTTTAATTCCAGTCATTTCTCCTAAATGACTACTCAAGCATGGTTCTACAGTCTGTACAACCTCATTTGTATAGGCCACAGTATTATGTGCTTTGCCAGGTAAACAAAATGACATTTGTTCTTGTAATGTGAACAGTATTGTGCGAAAGGCAGGCTAAGTCCCAAGAGGACAGCATATCTGTAATTATAACAATGCCAAGGGAATGGTTTACTTTAATCAAATCACCAGTGTTTTGCTCACACAGTGTAGCAGTTTTAATGGAGAAGGATTTAACTCCAAGTAGGAGTTCAGAAGCAAGGGACACATACATACAATGTGTTATTGAATATACATCCTTTTTCATACTGAATTCAAGTGACACGTACATATGGGTGTTACATGACAGAGCTTTAGTATTTTCTCACACTGACACCTTATTCACTTCTTGGCAGTATAAAAATAATTCAACCTTGTCTTGCACAACTGAAATGCAAGATGATCCAATGTGAAAAGGCCTCTTGGAAACCATATACTCCAAGTCTCCTTCATAAGCTGCTCAGCTCTCCAGTAGAAAAAGCAGAGTTGCTTCACAGAAACAACATACTGCGGAGTAAAGGGTATGCTATTCAGTTATACAAGATTTGAAAATGATGCTTTATCATACAGTCCTTATGCAAATAAAGCTTTAGGTGTAATTTCTAACTGATCTAAACCATGTTCTTATATACCAGGGTTGTAGAGTTGTAGTCGAGGAGTCGGAGGTTTCAATAAACTGAGGAGTCGGATGATTTTTGAACCAAATCCATAGCTTTTGTAAGAATTAGACTGAGGAGTTGGAAGTTTCATAAACTCAGGAGTTGGAGTCAGCTGATTTTTGTACCGACTCCACAGCCCTGCTATATACAGTATGTATTGTACCATCAGGAGGTGTAAATATCTAGTCTTTGGGCTCCCCACTTCACATGGCAATTTTTTCAGAGCTGCCTTTTAAACAGGTCCTAAGGGCTCTTTCACACTAGGAGCTGATCCATCTGTTTTGACGGATCGCTCCTAGGATGCGGTAAACGGGTAACATGAAAGTCCAAACCGTTCCAGAGCATTACCTTGTAACGCTTCTGGGAGCTTTTAATCGTACGGCGCAAGCAGTTTTCTGTCAGGTGAATTAAAACTAGCGCTGCTGATCAGAGTCGAACTGCAACTTCCCGACGTCACAACATGATTCGTAATGCGTGCACAAAATCCGGTTTGTGCATGCGTTAGCTAATGTGAAAGAGCCCCAAGTCCCTGTCCCACTAATCTCCACACTCCTATCAAAGGCCAGCATCTCCTGACTTACTGTCCAGTAGGGTGGGGAATGGTAAAAGCTGCTTTATTAAAAAGCACAGCTTGGCAGGGAGGAAAAATTATTTGGGAGCAACTCAGCAAGTTGGTGGCCACTGCAGCACAAATGAGTGCTCATCCTCAGTCAGGTAATTATGTAGTTTAAAACAGGGCTGTGGAGTCGGTACAAAAATCTTCTGACTCCTCAGTTTATGAAACCACGACTCAGACTCCGGGTACCCAAAATGGACCCGACTCCACAGCCCTGGTTTAAAACAGAGAAAGTAAAAAAAAAAAAGTGCTCTTCAGATCACAGAAATCATTACTACCATGCCAGATAAGATGAAGGGCCGGTACACGCAGGCTTCTGCCGGCGTGTTTAAGTATTTTATATAGCGCCGACATAATATGCAGCGGTGTACAGAGTATATTGTCTTGTCACTAACTGTCCCTCAGTTAGGGACAGTCATATAGTCATATGTCTATGTATCGTGTAGTACATGTATCATAGTCTAGGGCCAAATTATGGGGAAGCCAATTAACTTATCTGTAGGTTTTTGAGATGTGGGAGGAAAACTGATTGCCCAGAGGAAACCCACACAGACATGGGGAGAACATACAAACTTCTTACCGATGTTGACCTGGCTGGGATTCGAACCGAGAGCCCAGCACTGCAAGGCGAGAGCGCTTACCACTACACCACAATGCTGCAAGTGCGCAGAAAAGCATTTTACATCTTCTGACAGCTTTAAGTGGTTTTCAACTCCAGAAGGGGGACACAGATGCAAGCGGTAAACAACCACAACATGGAGTTCGCACAAACGGTGGCACAAGTGCTGCCCATTCACTTGAATGGTCACTGCTTTAACGGCAAGTAAAGCGGCCGGTGGTAAACATCTGTGTGACCTGGCCCTTAGACTTTGCACATGTGGCATTTGTACCATTTGCCTACTGTGAGAATATATATATATATATATATATATATATATATATATATATATATATATATATATATATATATATATATATATATATATATATATATATATATATATATATATATATATATATATATATATATATATATATATATATATATATATATATATATATATAGACTATGACCAAAAACCATGGTGTCTATTTACTCAGGAGATGTCTCTGCACAGCAGCACATGTATGAACCACATACAAGTGGTCACCTAAAAAAAAATAAAAAAATAAAAAATAAAACTGCCAAAAAAGTAGGCGAATGCAGTGGAACGTTATCTGAGATTTCCAAAGAGATGGTGTATAGTACTACACACTTAGTTTGGTTGGACAACATAAAGGCTGCCTGATAAAGTCCAACTTAATGACATGTAGCATAAGAAGATAGATACACATAAGTACTTCTGCGTAGTATGTGTCTGAGATGAACACAGAGCAGGGGACAGACAAAATAACTTTTTGTTTGTCCCCTGCTCTGTGTTCATCTCAGTCACAGCAGGATATATTGTAGCTAGACAAACCCTGCTGCCATAAGTGATATAAATCATCACACCTAGATTTTTAAAGCATGCCTGAACTGAGAGGAGTAAGGAGGCTGGCATATTTATTTCCTTTTAAACAATGCACATTGCCTGGCTGTCCTGCTGATCATCTGCCTCTAAAGGCCAATACCCACCAGAAGATTTTCTCCGTGAATTGTTGACGAACAATAATTAAACCATGTTCAATAAAGGCCAATTATACGCAATAATCGTATGCTTTGAACGACCGTCATGACTGATCCAATCATGGCTGGCTGTACCAATCTCCATTGACCCCCGCTCTAATTACCGCGATCGCTCAACGTCGCATTTGCACCCCTAGTTTGTTCCCACAGTACGTTTTTGGAGCATGGATCAGGAAAGATTGTTCATTGCATCTTTCGTTCCACGTATCCGATTTATCTTCTGTGGTCTTTGTGGTGAGTATTCAGCATGTCACTTTTAGCCATAGACCCTAACCATGCAGATCCGATGTTTCTGACTGAAAAATGACTGGATTAGCTTGCATGCTTGTTGCAGGTGTGTGATTAAGACACTACTGCAGCCACAGAGATCAACAGTCTGGCAGGCAACTAGTAGTGTTTAAAAGGAAATAAATATGGCAGCCACCATATGCCTTACTTCAGGTTCCCTTCAAATGGAATCTAAAGTGAGATAAATACAGACACTGCCATCTTCAGTCCCTGAAGCCCCATCTAAACCATACAATTTTTTGTCCTATTCCATTCATTGATTCGATTCAATCCGACATGTCCGATCGGGATTTGATTCGATTCAATTTGCCATTGCAAAACAATGGCAAATTAAATCGAAATCACACGTTGGATTGAATCGAATCGATGAATAGAATTGCACAAAAAAATTGTATAGTGTAGCTGGGGCTTTAAAAACCATTCCAGTTGCCTGGCTGTCATGCAGTGCTTTAGGCTTGATTTTTTTTATTTGCACACCTGCAGCAAACATGCAGCCAGTAGAGTCACACCAGAGGCAAAGCATCTGATCTACATGCTCATTCTGGGCCAGTGACTTGAAATATTAGAGAAAGAGCATCAGCACAAAAATCAGGGAAGGGGCGTGGTTCACAGAGTAACCTTCATATTCCTATCACTTCAGGTTCCCTTTAACCTTTAAAACCAAAATAAAAGTAAAAAAAGTTATATTGTGAGAGTCCTATTTAGGTTTAGTCCTATGGATACATTGTTTTAAGAGTTTTCCCATTTAAAGTGAACTCTGTCAGAGATGGAGGATAAAACCCTTCTGACCAACAGGTTCCCACTAGTCACTAGTTACTTGCTTACCACTCTGTACTTCAGAATCACACATAAAAAGTCATTTACATAGAGGAAAAACTCAAACACGACTATCTAAGATTCTAGGTTACTCAAACAATGCTGAGTCTATAGCACTAATCTGATGGTGTGTAAGGAGCAGGATTTAGTATCCTGTTATACTTGCTCAATGCATACACAGGAAAGAATTTCCAACTTCCCTGCTATGAGCCACATTACAGGGAACCTCAAGCAAGAGGTATATGGAAGTTGCCATAATTATTTCCTTTTAAAGAAAACCTGTAACGAGAAAAAGTTTCCCTGGGGGGTACTTACCTCGGGTGGGGAAAGCCGTCCTGTTTCCTACGGGGGCGGCGAAAAAGCTCCCAGAACGGCAGGGATGTAAATATTTAGCTTCCCGCCTCCAGCGCAGGTGCAGTATTGGTTTTCTGCTCGGAGATAGGCGGGCTATTTCCACCCATCTCTGTGCTAAGAGCCGCAAAAGTGCCCCCGCTGGAGCCAGGAAAGGTAAATAAATATATATTGTCAAGCTTGTCGAGCCTGGATTGCGGGTCGCTTTGGGGGAGCCAGCGCTGGATTGCCTGCAGCTACAGCGGAGGGGGAAGCCTCATTGGGACCCTGAGGCTTCCCCCTCCTGAGGTGAGTACCCCCCAGGGGAACATTTTTTGGATACAGAGTCTTTTTAAACAATACCAGTTACCTGGAAGCCCTGCTGGCGTACATATAATCAAGGGGCCGGATAATTTGGGAAACGTGTAAAGTCGATAAACACTTCAACCTGCTCCTGCACAAGTCTTGGTGGGTGCCGTAAGTAGTGGGAAAATATATAATTCTGCTCCCAGCTATTGTTGCTGAAGAGATAGGAGCGGCTGGGCACATCCAGTAACAGACCTTTATTGAAGATTTGATTAAAAGTTCAGCACATACACACAGGCAAAAGTCAGCTGGGAGAGAGAGGATTAAGCATGCAAGAGATTGTCAATCTCTTGCATGCTTAATCCTCTCTCTCCCAGCTGACTTTTGCCTGTGTGTATGTGCTGAACTTTTAATCAAATCTTCAATAAAGGTCTGTTTTACTGGATGTGCCAAGCCGCTCCTATCTCTTCAGCAACAAGCCGTGTGATATTGCTTTTTGGGCTTTGAGCACTCTGGAGTGACCTGGTTGGCGGTCCTGTGCACCTCCTTTCTACTTATTTGCTGCTCCCAGCTATTGCTGTTTTTATAGTAATTTGGGCTTCGTCTTTTGACAGCGCCCAGATTACTGTCTGGTGGACGCTTTAGCCGTGATTCGTAATTACGGCCTGTGGTGGCATCTGCTGCACCAAAATCTCCGGTGCTGTTTTTAGTTTTTCATCCCAGCTGGCCATTCTGACATCAGTAGTGTCTGAATCACACACCTGAAATAGGCATGCAGCTAATCTTGTCAAATTTTTGTCAAAGATCTGATTTGCATGCTTGTTCAAGGCCTGTGGCTAAAAGTATTAGAGCAGATCAGTAACACTGCGAGGCAACTGGTAAGGTTTAAAATGAAATAAATTGGTCAGCGTCCATCTATCACTTCAGATTCCCTGTGCAGTGTTCCCCAACCCTGTCCTCAGGGCCCACCAACACTGCATGTTTTGTGGAAATCCACAGAGGTGGTTAATCAGCTCTGCTGAGACACTGATTACCTCGCTTGTGCATGTTTGTGGTTTTCTGCAAAACATGCACTGTTGGTGGGCCTTGAGGACAGGGTTGGGGAGCTCTGCTGTAAGGTATTCTGGTGACATCTAAACACTAGCCCATTGTACACTTTACAATTCTCATCAGGGCTGTGGAGTCGTTACAATAATCATCCAACTCTGACTCCTCAGTTCATGAAACCACTGACTCCAACTCCAGGTACCCAAAAGTGCTCCAACTCCTCGACTCAGACTCCATAGCCATTGCAGACCTTCATCAGACTTTGTTCCTGTATATTACTCCACTTCAGTACCAGTGGTACTTAAGGGGCCAGAGACCACTAGTATGGAAAACAGGGCCTACCGCTATCACAGCTCACTCGCTCTGCCATCGCTACGGCGGCAGAGCACTGAGAGCTGGTCGGGAGACGATTTCATTGGCTCCTGACTGTCTCACAGAGCTCTACCTTCATACCGTCGGCAGGGTAAATAGGCTGCAGCAGCGTAATTGGCAGTAGCATGCAGCGGGCTAATTGAAATCTACATCCTAGCAGGGATAACAACTCCCAAACAAGATGCAGATTTCAATTAGCCCGGTCCAAAAGCTGTTAACATGATGTTAAAACACATAGCTTATATATACTGGACATTCGTAGGAGAAACAATCTTTTGCAAACATACAGTAAATAAAATGTCATAAGATTCCTTAATTACAAGTTCAGGAGGATCTCACATGGATGCTAGCTAATTTATGACAAATAGATAAGACCACTTGTTTGCTAAAAAAATCACATACCAAAAGAATGTTTCCAATGGGAATGTCCAGTGTACCTAAGCTGTGTGTTTTAAAGAGAACCCGAGGCAGAATTTGTAAAAAAAACAACTTAAAAGGACCCAGAGGCATGTCACGTGCACAATGACATGCCTCTGTGTCATTCTATTGCCACTGCCTGTCCCCCCTGAAAATATCACCAGTCTAGCGACAATCTGCTTGTCGCTAGCCTGCTTTGTTTACCTGAGGCTCAGGGGGGACTGGCAGCGGCAATAGAATAGAGGCATGTCATTGTGCACATGACATTCCTCTGGGGCCTATTAAAGTGGACCTTAAAGGAATACTTAAGTCAAAATAAAAAAAAAAATGATTTTTACTCACTTGGGGCATCCCTCAGCCCCCTGAAGCTGCATGGCGCCCTCGCAGCCTGGCTCCGATCCTCCTGTCCCCGCCGGCGGCTACTTCCGGGTCCGGCGACAGCCGCCGACAGGCTGGGAACGCGAGTGAATCTCCGCGTTCCCAGCCGCTATATCACCCTCTATGCTGCTATAGCCGCATAGAGGGCGCTATTGTGGCTGGGAACGCGAAGAATCACTCGCGTTCCTAGCCTGTCTGCTCCTGGCGGCGAAACCGGAAGTGGCTGCCGGCCAGGACAGGAGGATCGGAGGGACACGGCGAGGGCACCGGACAGCTGCAGGGGGCATTTGGAAGCACCAGGTGAGTAAAATTCTTTTTTGGTTTGACTTTAGGATCACTTTAAGATTTACAAATTCCGCCTCGGGTTCTCTTTAACATCTTGTAATATACAGGCACAAACTCTGCCAAAAGCTTATAATTGACCTTTAAGTTAGTCAATAAATGGTATCATCCTGATTCAAAACTTCTTGCATGTACTGATGTCTAAAAAACGGTACAAAACTATTATTACTATGTCTGTCTACCAATTCTGTATTATGTACCAAGGTCTATATTTTGTGTATACTATTGTCTGTATTATTATATACCCCTTTCTTGTTCTAACTCTGTAGAGTGTCACGGAATATGTTAGCACTTTATAAAATAATAATAATACTATTAACAGCGCACTCCACTTTTAAACTGAGAAGTGCTATTCGGCGACCTATAAAAAGGTGTGATGACTGATTGCTGATTTATAAATATGACCATCACTGAGGCCTGGGACCCAAAGCAGCACTTTTAGCTGCACTCTGGAACCACTAGCAATTCCAAACATACTAGGCTAATGTTAGTTAATGCAAGTAATTCCACAGCCGCAATTGCAATACCCCCAAATTGCAACCGCAGGTCCTACAGCAATTTTGCAATTTTCTCAGAGCGATCCATAGCCTGCTATAAGTTGTAGCAAATTGCGATCACACCACAAAATCCTGCATTTTGCGCTTCTAGTAATCATGGTAATTTCAAGAAGATCCTGTGAGTCCCAGGCCTTAGTGCTGAAGTGCTAAACTGACAAACATAGGAAAAAGAAAAACCAATGCATTAATTCAACCCAGTCATCACTTTTAGTTCCTTTTTCCATGGGAAGTTGAACTACACGCTGTCTGTCGGCTTTGAGCACCTTCTGCTGTAATTTCATGCAGCCAAATTGCAGAGTTTGTAACACGACACGTCACCAAGCCTCGTACTGTAATTACACAGAACACAAGACTTCAGCGATGGAGGAGGAGGGTGCCAATCGCGGCCGGCGCAGGAGACAGCCCTCGGGTGAGTAGTGTAGGGCTGGATACCGGGGAGGCTAGAAGATCAGGAGGGAGGGGGGGGCACATGTGGGATCCGGAGGGAGGAAGAGGGAAGAGCCACCCACAGCCCGCCCGCACAGAAGGGGACCCCTCCACCCCCTGCACAGAAGGGGGAATCCCCGAAAAGCCCACATAAAAGGGGGATCTCCCCCCCCCTGCACAGAAGGGAGACACCTGGCCACCGGCCCGCATAGAAGGGGGATCTCCCCCCCCCCTGCACAGAAGGGAGACACCTGGCCACCAGCATGCATAGAACAGGTATCTCCCCCCCCCCCTGCACGGAAGGGGGAATCCCCGACCAGCCACCAGCCCACAAGGAAGAGGGATTTCCCCCCCCCCCCCGCACAGAAGCCGCCACAGGAGACCGCCCTCGGGGGAGTAAATTGGGGCTGGTGGAGACTGGGGGGTGGGGGACACCTGGCTACCTATACATCTGGCTAAATAACTGGCTACCTATACATCTGGTAAAACATCTGGCTACCTATACATCTGGCTAAATAACTGGCTACCTATACATCTGGTAAACCATCTGCCTACCTATACTTCTGGCTAAATATCTGCCTACCTATACATCTGGCAAAACTATACACCTGGCTACACATCTGGGTCTTATACTCACCATTGGCATGCTGATCCCTCGTTGCGTACCTCTGATAGCTTCCTCGGTGCCTTCTTCCATGTCCCTTGGCGGATTTTGCTTCATGTCCCCTGCCGATCGGCGTTGATGACACCAGGGTCACACAGCGTCATCAACATCTCGCTGCAAACACTATTTTTTTTTTATTTAATTCAATACAATAACCTATATTGAATTCAATATTAAAAAAAATTGATTACAACACAAAAAAAAAACCTTGAAAATTATTTGAAATTCATTGAACCACTTTTTGCACAGAAATCCTGGGGAAATTGAACGCCAGGGTGGTTAAGTGCTGCAAACAGGACTTCTTATGCTTTTCTGTTAACAATGGCTTTCTTCTTGCCACTCTTCCATAAAGGCCAACTTTGTGCAGTGCACGACTAATAGTTGTCCTATGGACAGATTCCCCCCACCTGAGCTGTATATCTCTGCAGCTTGTCCAGAGTCACCATGGGCATCTTGACTGCATTACTGATCAGCGCTCTCCTTGTTCGGCCTGTGAGTTTAGGTGGACGGCCTTGTCTTGGTAGGTGTACAGTTGTGCCATACTCCTTCCATTTCTGAATGATCGCTTGAACAGTGCTCCGTGGGATGTTCAAAGCTTTGGAAATCTTTTTGTAGCCTAAGCCTGCTTTAAATTTCTCAATAACTTTATCCCTGACCTATCTGGTGTGTTCTTTGGACTTCATGGTGTTGTTGCTCCCAATAATATTCTCTTAGACAACCTCTGAGGCAGTCACAGAGCAGCTGTATTTGTATTGACATTAGATTACACACTGGTGCACTCTATTTAGTTATTAGCACTCATCAGGCAATGTCTATGGGCAACTGACTGCACTCAGACCAAAGGGGGCTGAATAATTACGCACACCCCACTTTGCAGTTACTGTATATACTCGCATATAAGTCGACCCCCCAACTTTTCCAAGAAAAAACAGGGGAAAATGATTGACCCCCATATAAGCCGGGGGCAGGAAATGCTGGATTGGTGCAGGCCGCGTAATCCCCCCAGTGTGTCCCAGTATAGCGCCCAGTATGGGTAGGTAGTGCCCCAGTATAGCTAGTATAGTGCCCAGTTTAGCTAGTATAGTGCCCAGTTTAGCCAGTATAGTGCCCAGTATAGGTAGGTAGTGCCCCAGTATAGCTAGTATAGTGCCCAGTTTAGCCAGTATAGTGCGCAGTATAGCTAGTAGGGTGCCCCAGTATAGCTAGTAGAGTGCCCCAGTATAGCTAGTAGAGTGCCCCAGTATAGCTAGTAGAGTGCCCCAGTATAGCTAGTAGAGTGCCCCAGACTGTCTCTTCCCTTAGTTGAGCTGCCACTATCTTTGAACTAGTGATTGGATTCGACTGGCTTTCAAGTTGTACACAATTTGGAAAAAAAAAAAATGGTGTAAAATTTGCATCTTTGCAACTTGGAATTATAAAAAAAAAATAGATAAATAAAAAAAAAAAAAAAAGGATATTACAATTCCACTTGGAAATTGTTTTCAACACTGGACAATCTTGCAATTTACCTATACTTATATATAGTAACACCAACACAAATCACTGAATGACTCGCATAATTCCCTTTCTGCAAAGGTGCTCCCAAAGGTTGGTCAATGCAATATAAATACTTCCAAGTTGATGCAGAATTATGCAAATTATTTATTCACATTAAAAATTGACCAACCAAATCCCACCTCAGATTCATTTAATTGGTCAATTTTCCAACTACTTAAAATTCTCAAAGAGTTTTCAGAATTCTGCATAAACATGAAATTTACATCTCACTGACCGTCCCAAATGCTCACAATCCAACATCTGTACTACGTTTTATTTTGGTCAGGAAATTCAGCCTTTTATTGTAAGCTTACTTTGGGAATGTGCCCTTTTGTATTGTATCACTGTACTGTAGTGCATCTCCTTGCGACTTGTGCTAGAAAAGTCTCGTTGTGTGTGATAAATGATCGTGTATTAACCTTGCTCCTAACATATCATCACATGAAAACAGCTTGTCACTAAAATTGTAAACCATCTGAGAAGATGTTGGCACTATATAAAGAAACAGTAATAATAAAAAAAAACTGAATCACCCAGGAAAATCTATGCCAACACTGAGAACACAAAATGCATACAGGTTGTGTCCTAGTACAGACTTGGAACTCAAGAACATTACCAGTTACAAGTGCCACATTGGTCTCCCTGTCCTGTAGCCTACTACATCCAACACTGACCATGTTACTACAAGATGGCATTTATTCCCTCTATTAAATTTAACATTTATGTAACACCAGCATTTTCAAATGCCGGCTTAATACTATAGGGGGCCCAGCAGGAAACCTCATAGGGAAATTCAGCTAATGTGATTGGGTGAACAGCACCCTGCTAGGTTTCCGACAGGTTGCAGTAAACCCCCACACTATTTGGCTAATCACAGCAATTTGTGTGGTAAGAGGGTACTGTGTTTAGAGAACTATTCCCTATGAGATTTCCTGCTGGGTCCCCTAAAGTAGACAAGCCCCCAAATGCCAACTCTAAAAATTCACATAACTCAAGAAGGGTGGTGAAAATCTAATCTCGAAACTTTTGTATGAAGAATATTACACTATTAGCTATAAGCTCATATGGCCTACAGTATCATGGTACGGTAGTATACTATCTTTCCACTTCTGATAAAAACCTCCTGTTGGGTGTGTTGAATATTCAAGTACTGTCCTTATTTGCAACTTATAATCATATGAACATAGATCTTATCACTGTAATTGAAAACCATCACAAAAGAGGTTGGGATTATATAAACCTGTAATAAGAACAGCAATAAAACTGAGGAACCCAGAAAAAAAAATCTGTCAGCACTGACAGTACACAAACTCCATACAGGTAGCTCCTCGCTTTAATTTGGTAATCTAGTCCTGTACTAATTACTGTGTAATGTTTACTTTTGGGCTACAATCTTGGCTCAAACCCTTAATAGGCTGCTTTGTACTCACAGACAGTGGCTGCTCGGATAGTGCTGCTTACATCACTCTGTGAGCAGTCATGGCTATTGGTTTCATTCTAAACCACCATAGATGTTATTTGTTAGCAACATATTATTTAAATGACACTGAATCGTGTCGCTCTTTGCAAATGGAGCTGTGACATGCCAGATCTACAGTGGCTGATGGTCCCCAGCTATCACAGGCTAGTGTGACCCCATGCCAGCTCGCACAGGAGTACCACAAACCGACTTGTAGTGTCTACAGGAGTCTTAGCAATGATCTGCAGTGTGCTGTCAAGTACTGTAGTGACCGCGTTCCATTCCAGAATAAGCAGAGCAGCACTGATCACCGAGGCCTTCCCATTCACTTTACCACATCTACCCCGGCTTACCAGCCAGCCGGTGCTCCAACACTTTATCCTACACGTCGAAATAACCTACATCCCATAGACTTTTACTATCCCTTCCCCTCCCCCTCCCCCAACCCTAACCCCTAACCCTCCTGCTATACGTTTGATAGTGGATGTAGGCAAATTCGACGTGTAGGTTATCACGTCGGAACACCGGCAGCCAACTTCCTCCTGCTCCCCAGCGAGTCCCCCCATTACCTGCTCCCGTCTCTCCGGTTCTCCCCGTTCTCTTCCCGGCGGCGGCGACTCCTCCTCTTCTCCCGGCCCGGGGCCTTGGACACTGGCTAGTAAAAGAGAACAGACACCGCACACCGGAAATACGTAGCAAAAAGGGCAGCCCCGTCTGTCAACAGAAGGGAGTGCGGCTTCACCGGGTGTTACTGCGCATGCGTTCGAGGATCGCCAGCTACTCACAAGAACATTGGGCATGCTCAGTCCACGCAGGTATGCGTGTCATCTGTACACGCATGCGCAGTTCTGCCAGCCTGAGGCAGTGCAGGCGATTCGGCTGCGTGGCTCTTCTGAAGTCATGTGACTGGTTCATGACGTTAGAATGTCACTGGGAGTTCCCAGCAAGTTGTTTTCATATAAATTGCACAATATCTAGTAGAAAAAGAGAGCCCACTAGCCGTGAGACACTTATCTGAACGCTTAGGGCTACTGTTACAGAGAGAGCACAACTGTCATTCACATCTGTGTTATTGTGGAATGTACTTGAGTATCCAGAGGTTTTTGCTGGTGACACCTCCGAGGTTTTTGCTGGCTCAATTATCTTTTGGTGTTGTGAGCTTTTGGGTTTTCTCAGCAGCATAAAAGGATGTCTGAAGTGACTTGTGCCTCCATGATATAAATAAACGTGTATATAAAAAAGTATTTGGTCATGTTCACAGTGAAACAATGGTGTTCCCTTTGTCACAGGAACCCAATGTAATGAAAAAGTAGTACCACATGTTAGAGCCTGGATCGGGTCGGATACCCCTGGGTTACCCAAAATGCGGGTTGGGTTCAGGTGCTCATTTTTATTTTGGGTCGAGTGCGGGTCGGGTCGCAGGTAGAGTTGGAAACAGGGAGCTACTTTAATATACTGGCTTCTGATCACATGATTTGACATGATCGTAACCCAGAGGATGGTGAGCTCTGCAACGCTGACACCATCCTCTGGGTTATGATCACATGTGGGGTGGAGGAGAAGAGAAGCAAATCCAGCCCTCCGGACAGGTAACCATAACATCTCCCTGTCGCCCGCTCCGCATGGCTGCATTAGGCAGCTGAAAAACAGGTTACGTATGGGTATCGGAATGCCCAGAAGGCTGGTCAGGTGCAGGTAGCCATTCTTAATAAGGAAACCCGCGCCCGCCTCTATGGCATGTTGCATTAGGTACAGTGAAGCATGCAGTCAATGAAACGTATGCTTCACTTCTACTGTTAAGGTGCATGTTTACTGGTGATGCACTGTATGCAGTGTGATAAACGCTAATCGCGAATCACCGGCAAACCGCTACATGTAACACGTTTGCGGTTAACACTAACCGCAAATGCGGCAGTGCAAACAGTGCCATGTGTTACATGCTGCAGCGTTTTTTTTAAAAAACGCTAGTGGTTTGCCTTGAGCGGGAATCGCGCGATTCCTGCACAAGTGAGAACGGACCCTTACTGCTGCTTGGCCAGCAGGTGAACTTCCTCAGCTTTTCCACCTCCCAGTCGGACACTGCAAAAGATGCATTACATAACATAAGCAACTTCCAGTAGTTGTAAACAAAGTTTAGACAAAATACTCTAGGCGTATATACAACAAAGACGTGGATGTTATGGATGTTGCATAGTACACACTGAGTCCAACAGTGGACGGCTCCATACACAGGTCAGATGAATCCAGCGTGTGTACAGCAGCCCCCACCCCCTCTCAGCCACCAATCTCCCTGGTGCATAGCAATGGCCAAGAGCATTGTCCGCCCTGGTTACTCTGCCTACCATGTGACATCACTGCATTGCCGCCCCACGCCCTGTATAGGATCAGAACAAGTCGCTAGTCTACAGGCTTGCAACACATCTGTACAGCCTCGGACCTACAGTGTCACCTGAGGGATCGGGTCCTGATTGCTGCTAGGTGACATGCTTTGTATGTGTGTATGAGGCTTAAAGGAGAACTGTAGTGAGAGGTATATGGAGGCTGTCGTATTGATTTAGTTTTAAGCAATACCAGTTACCTGGAAGCCCTGCCCGGCTATCTGCCTGCAGTAGTGTGTAAATCACACCAGAAACAAGCCTGCAGCTAACCTTGTCAGATCTGTCAAAAATATTAGAAACACGTGATCTGCTGCATGCTTGTTCAGGATCTAGAGTTAAAAGTATTAGAAACAGGGGATCAACAGGATAGCCAGGCAACTGATATTGCTTTTAAAGAAATACCTGTAAATATGGTAGCCTCCACCTACCTCTCACTACAGTTGTCCTTTAAACAAAACCTGTAACGAAAAAATCCTCCCCTGGAGGGTACTCACCTTGGGTGGGGGAAGCCTCCGGATCCTATTGAGGCTTCCCTGTCCTCCTTGGTCCCACGGTGGTGGCGATAATACTACTCCCAACCGGGGATGCAAATATTTACCTTTTCCGGCTACACCGCAGGTGCAGTATCGTCTCTCTGCCTCGGAGATAGGCGGAAATACCTGATCACTGTCGGGCCGCTCTACTGCGCAGGCGCAAGTCTCCTGAACCTGCGCAGTAGAGCGGACCCGACGGAGAGCCGCAACAGCACCCACGCAGGAGCCAGGCAAGGTAAATAAATCAGTGCTTGTCAGGCTTGTCGAAGGAGGATTCCGGGACACTTCGGGAGAGCCAGCGCTGGACTGCCTGCAGCTACAGGGGAGGGTGAAGCCTCATTGGGACCCTGAGGCTTCCCGCTCCCGAGGTGAGTACTGTCACACGTCACACGCCCCCTAGTGGCCAAACCGCACAATGCCTTCCAATCAACGTTTCAGCACACAGACCATGCAATCTGTGGTCGCAATTGTTTGACAAAGATTTTGCAGATCTGCTTGGCACATGTTCTTGTAGTTCCCGGACATTTCCACGCCAAATAAAATAAAACTTTTGTGGAGGGGTACTGGGCTACACAGTCTCTCTGTATACATAAAAAATATATTACATTCAGCTACAACACCAACGAATTAGTTCGTTTCTCGATAGGGCTAATTTTATAGCGCTATCTGAGATACTTTCAGCACAACACAGATCGAAAACATCCGCCCGGGGCTCTCTCTCTTCTCTGCTGCCTGTTTATGCGCCCATCTGGATAAGTATATTGCCTTATCATTACTGTGTCAGCCTTGTAGCATGCAGTATCATAGTCACAGCAATTGAGTGTTACTGCATCACTGATTTATGTACTTTTGTGATTCCTTATTCCTTGATCATATTGTATCTGATTTTCACTTTGCATCATATTGATAGGTTTTGTTATGCACTGTGTGTTCACTACAGACCTTGTTTAGGGTCTTTTTCATTTGTTCCAGTTATATACTGAACCCGGGTTAAATTACTGGGGGAAGCTCATTGAGCACCTCACAGTATTACTTTAACGATATTATTGCTCATTATTTATCATTGGGTGCTCACTACAATACTTACTGGCAATTTGCAATCATGATATGAAAATTACAGGCAGCATGACTTCTTTTTAACTGTTTTTATTATGGTTCTATAGTGATTTATTAATGGATATAAATAGATTGTTACCTTTTTGAATACTATTACTTGTGTGGTGCTGTGTTAAAGGGACTTTTTTCTCCTGCTTGTTGCTCCACTTCATTGTCCTAGCACACACAACAGATAGTGTTGCGTAGATATCACCACTTTAGATCCCAAACGCTACCTAACACTGTCACACGCCCCCTAGTGACCAGACCGCACAATGCCTTCCAATCGGTTTCAGCACACAGACCATGCAATCTGTGGTCACAATCGGTGTGCAGAAACCGCTGGAATTTTGGCAGCAGACAGACCAGAGGGAGGCGTGCGATCTATTAAACACAAAATATTAGGCTGCCACCATCTCCGTTTAACTGGGACAGAGAAGCCCACTGACTGTCTCTAAGACCGGCAGGGAAATGGTTAAAACACACCCTGTTCTGACTGATAACAACAATTCTCAGTAGCGATCTTCAGAAGCTAGAATTCTTTCTGTGTGGCTGAATAGCAGGGGTAGCTGAACAAATAAAACAACTTTTTAGTCGTTTATTATTAATGCAATATAAATAATTAATATATACAGAAAATCATTAAAATCAACAATTATAGAGACATTAGTAGCCAGTCTGCAAATAAAAATGGAAGAAAATATGTATACTTAAGGTCAGGTGAAATATGTCCTTTCTGGGAAAAGAAATGCTAAGTACATGGTTTCAGAGTGGAGGACTCAGTGTCAAAGTCCAAACAAGCCGGATGCCAGCATGTCCTCTAGCTGGCCAGGATGTAATCAGAATGATGTTTCAAAGTGGAGGACATTGATTTTGGGTCCTCTGCCGTTTTTATACCCCTGGCACAGTTGGAGGGAGTGAGGGTGGAAACCACACACCCCCTTAGAACATGAGATTAGCCCTCCCCCTTCTACTGGGAATATCTAACCGTATATGAACTCTATCTCCCAGAACCGTACAGGTCAGGACAGATTTAATAGCATTTTCAGGTCACTCTGCATTTATCCAGCACAATGATACCAAATACGAGGGGTAGGACCCCGGTGGTATCACCAGGTTACTTTCGAACTGCCTAACTGACAGCCCATAATTCAGAATGTTCTGAAACCTTCTCAGCACCAGCGCCAGGCAAGGTCCGGCACACTCTGCGAGTTTGGCAGCCTTGCAACACAGGAAATATGACAAATATAGCAGTTTATGATTTATCTTATAAGTAACAGTTCAGCGGGAGTTTCAAGTTGCCAACTGGAGAGCTTGCTGGTCCTTTGAACTCCTAAGCTCAGAGCTCACGTGACAATTCCTGCTGAGAATGGTGCCAGCTGGGCTACAGTAGGATCCCCTTTGATGAGTCTCTGTCAAACCTGAGGTGTGAAAACTTGATTTAGGAGGGTCCTGAACACAGCTGGGTGCCTGGACACTTCCTCTGAGAAAGTGCCTGAATGGCCCTGCCATTTGGTGTTAGGAAAACAAGCTGTCTTTTAAAAGAAGGAATGTCATTCTGACTGCTACAGTGACTCCGCAGTCTAATCAAGAAGCAATCAGAAAATCGACTGCGTGAATCTTCCCGATTTGCCTGCATTTCTCACGGCTGTTCCGTGACAAGTACCCCCCAGGGGAACTTTTTTTTGTTACAAGTTCTCTTTAAGAAACAGAGGTTAGACAGACATATTGCCTAGCTCAAAAGCACAGATATTACCTACAGTGTTGTTTTCAGAAAGACCCTTTCTTTGTTCACAGTACAAGTGAAGCAGCACCTGTACTGTGAACAAGGGGTCTTGCCCGAAACAACACTGGGTGCTTTTGAGTGAGGCAGCCTGTCTAATCTCTCTTTTAAACATCCTCTATTGGTCTTTTCATATTACTATGTAACATCCACTGCTTTGTTGTTTATACACCTACTAGATTTTGTCTACAACTACTGGAAGTTGATTATATAATACAATGTATCTCTTGGCTGTATACAGTTAAGATACATACAAACCAGAAACAGGCACTTTCTTTAAAGCTTGTTTATTCTGTGGCATGGCAGGAAAGTACAGCTGGTGGGGAATGGATAAAGAAAGAGACTGAACCAGGGGATGATCAGATGGCACAACAGCCATTTTGCGTTGTAACAACGCTTGCTATTCAGTTCCAGTACAGTCAATTGTCCAAGAATTATGAATTCTGCTGCAGGCTAATTGCAATAGGAAGAGCCACTTGCTTTGGTAAAGTAATTGGATGAAAATGTACATGGATGGATGGTGTAATTGTAATGCTGGATACACACGGTGCATTCACGCACTCGATTTTCCCTCGATTCGTTTATTTCCAACATGTCCGATTTGGATTTCGATGGATCGTTAGGTCGATTACTTTGCATGCGAATCGACCTAATGATCCATCGAAATCCAAATCGGACATGTTGGAAATAAACGAATCGACGGGAATCGACGGGAAAATCGAGTGCGCGAACGCACCGTGAGTATCCAGCATTAAAGGGATACTGTAGGGGGGTCGGGGGAAAATGAGTTGAACTTACCCGGGGCTTCCAATGGTCCCCCGCAGACATCCTGTGTTGGCGCAGCCACTCACCGATGCTCCGGCCTCGCCTCCAGTTCACTTCTGGAATTTCTGACTTTAAAGTCAGAAAACCACTGCGCCTGTGTTGCCATGTCCTCACTCCCGCTGATGTCACCAGGAGTGTACTGCGCAGACACAGACCATACTGGGCCTGCGCTGTGCGCTCTTGGTGACATCAGCGGGATCGAGGACACGGCAACGCAGGCGCAGTGGTTTTCAGACTTTAAAGTCAGAAATTCCAGAAGTGAACCGGAGGCGGGTCCGGAGCATCGGTGAGTGGCTGCGCCAACACAGGATGTCTGCGGGGGACCGTTAGAAGCCCCGGGTAAGTTCAACTCATTTTCCCCTGACCCCCCTACAGTATCCCTTTAAGGGCTCTGCCTCTGACACAGGAGACCAGGGTTCGAATCTCAGCTCTGCCTGTTCAGTAAGCCAGCACCTATTCAGTAGGAGTCCTTAGGCAAGTCTCTCTAACACTGCTACTGCCTATAGAGCGCACCCTAGTGGCTGCTGCTCTGGCGCTTTGAGTTCGCTAGGAGAAAAGTGCGATATAAATGTTATTTGTCTTGTCTACATTTCACTACCCAAGGCCCACTTTCCCGTGGTTTTACCCATGGCAGGAATACATTTCTTTAATGAAATGTATCCCCAAGAGGGTTATAAAAGCTCTCCTAAATCCTCATACTTCTGTTGCAGTTATTTCTGCTTTGCCAGTAGTCTTCATCTAACCCGACTGCAAGGAGGGCTATCAAATATACCCCAGACATGCAAACACTGCTACTTCCATCCTGCCCAGCAGGTGATGTGGTTGCTTGTCCTCCTTACCACTCTATTTTCTTCACTTGTGGGGCCCCTAAGGAGCTTGGAATCCTAAGCAATTGCCCAGTTTTACCCTATAGAAGCACAGGCCCTGGATGGAGAAAGCCACTTCATTAGCTGGGTGGAGATGGGAGAAGCAGCACTTGTGCTCTGGGCACAGCCAACCTTACTCACTGAAGTCTGGTTGGATCTGCATTTCTACAGTGAATTCTTGACAAAATGGTATTACAGCAATAGAAGTATGGTGATTTAGGACAGACCAGACTTTATTTAGCTATTGGAGGCACATTTAATTGGTGAAATGTATTTCTGCTTCAGGTGTTTAACCACTTCACCATTTAGGGGTTTTTACCGGACCAGAGCAATTTTCACCAGTCGGTCTATACCTTGTCACCAGTTGATCTATACGTTGTTTTTTCCACCACAAATTAGGCTTTTTTGGGGTGATTTTTGTTTTCAGTAATTACTTTACTTTCTGTTTATTTTAAAGGGAAAACAAGGGGGAAAAAAATAAATAAATAGACTATTTCTACAATGCCATCCCCATAGTTTTAAAATAAACAATGCTACTGTAAATAAAACCCACACATTTTATTTGCACATTTGTCCTGGTTATTACATTTAAATGATGTTCCTAGTACAATGTATGGCAACAATTTATTATTTTGAAATAAAGGTGAATTTATTTTGTACCCAAAATTTTTTAGAGGGCTTGGATGCTTTCCTTGCATTGTAGGGCGTCCACGGCTATAATTATTAGGTAATTCCCAGGAGAGTTAATCCAGGGATTTATCCTACTGCCATCATGCGTTGGGAAGGAATTTTTCCCTTTTACAGGACAACTGAAACACAATGTATATGGAGGCTGCCATATTTATTTACTTTTAAGGAATATCAGTTGCCTGGCTGTCTTGCTGATCCTCTGCCTCTAATACTTTTAGCCATAGCCCCTGAACAAGCATGCAGCAGATTAGGTGTTCCTGACATTATGATTAGCTGCATGCTTGTTTCTGGTGTAATTCAGATACTACTGCAGCCAAATACACCAGCATGATATCCAGGCAACTGGTATTGTTTAAAAGGAAATAAATATGGCAGCCTCCATATACCTCTCGTTTCAGTTGTCCTTTAAAGCGAACCTTAAGTCAACTAAAAAAAATGAGATTTACTCACCTGGGGCTTCCCTCAGCCCCCAGCAGCCGATCGGTGCCCTCGCAGCTCCGCTCCGATGTCCCAGGACCCGCCGGCGAGCACTTCCGGTTTGGCCGTCACCGGCCGACAGGCATGAGAACGTGAGTGATTGTTCGCGTTCCCAGCCTGTATATCGCCCCCTATGCTGCTATTGCGGCCTCCTGGCCGCAATAGCAGCATAGGGGGCGATATACAGGCTGGGAACGCGAACAATCACTCGCGTTCCCATGCCTGTCGGCCGGTGACGGCGAAACCGGAAGTCGTCGCCGGCAGGTCCTGGGACATCGGAGCGGAGCTGCGAGGGCACCGATCGTCTGCTGGGGGCTGAGGGAAGCCCCAGGTGAGTTCATCTCATTTTTTTAGTTGACTTAAGGTTCGCTTTAAGGCTAATTGGCCCAGACATTGTAAGGTTTTTCGCCTTCCCCTGGATCAACTGGAATATGTGCAGGTTAAGGATGGTGTTTTTTTTCTGGTTGGACTTGATGGACAATGGCCGCAATAGCAGCATAGGGGGCGATATACAGGCTGGGAACGCGAACAATCACTCGCGTTCCCATGCCTGTCGGCCGGTGAGGGCGAAACCGGAAGTCGTCGCCGGCGGATCCTGGGACATCGGAGCGGAGCTGCGAGGGCACCGATCGTCTGCTGGGGGCTGAGGGAAGCCCCAGGTGAGTTCATCTCATTTTTTTTAGTTGACTTAAGATTCGCTTTAAGGCTAATTGGCCCAGACATTGTAAGGTTTTTCGCCTTCCCCTGGATCAACTGGAATATGTGCAGGTTAAGGATGGTGTTTTTTTTCTGGTTGGACTCGATGGACGGATGTCTTTTTTCAACCAAACTAACTATGCGACTATGTAATAATAAAAATCCCATATTTGCCATGACATAGTAAAAAAGCTGAGTCCTTAATATAACTATTTATGTATTTTGTTTTTAAATGCTGTCACTTTTTCTTTTTTTTACAAGTATTTTATTTTGTTAACTATAGGGGCAGGGGAGGGGAGAGAAGGAGGGTTTAAACTATTTTGTTTAATTGATATAGTATAAAATGTAGTGTAAAATGTATTTTTTTACCACTAGATGTCCCCACACACTATTCTGTTTGCTCTGAACAGAATTCAACTCACACAGGCAGTGTTATTACAGGAAAGGTCACTGGCTTCTTGTTGACTCAGGTGAACAGTAGAGATGGGAAGTCCGGATCTTTTCAAGGATTCGGATGATTTGGATCTTTGAACCAAATCTTTGAATCTTTTTACTAGGGAAGCAGACTGGGGGTGAAATGACTAGCAGGACAGGACTTTCCCTGCACTGTACATTCTGTTCAAGCCTGGCTGCTAGTATAGCAAGCTATGTGTCAACTTCACGGATATATTTTACTTTTAGTTCTGTTTTAAGACATGATATGTAGACTCGTGCAGGATGATAAGATAACCTTTCCCCACCTAAAGAGAGAGGTTTAGCAAGCAAGGGGCCTTATCCCCTCCAGAGTTAATTTATGGCCTGCCCATCTGGTTCTCCCTGAGAATGCTGGGTATTCTGTAAATCTGAGCTCTATTTATTTACCACCAAAGCAACAGGTATGTATGCAGCACAGCAACACACAGGATCTATTAAAGGAGTACTGTGGGGTTTTTTTTGAAAGAAAAACGGACACTTACTTGGGGCATCTACCGGCCCCCTGAAGACATTAAAGGGAGGGTTCAGGGACAAAAAAAAAAAATACAAATCCACGTACCTGGGGCTTCCTCCAGCCCGTCGTAGGCAGGACGTGCCCTCGACGCCGCTCCGGAGGCTACCGGTCTTCTCTGGTGGCGCACCCGATCTGGCCAGGCCGGCTTCCAGGTCGGGCTCTTGTGCGCTCCAACGTGCGTCTCACGCGGGTGCACTGACGTCATCGGATGTCCTCCAGGCTGTACTGCGCAGACGCAGTAGTTCTGTGCCTGCGCAGTACAGTCCGTAGGACGTCCGATGATGTCAGTGCGCCCGCGTGAGACACACGTTGGAGCGCACAAGAGCCCGACCTGGAAGCCGGCCTGACCAGGTCGGGTGCGCCACCGGAGAAGACCGGGAGCCTCCGGAGCGGCGTCAAGGGCACGTCCTGCCTGCCATGGGCTGGAGGAAGCCCCAGGTAAGTGGATTTGTATTTTATTTATTTAAAAAACGTGGATCTTTCCTTTAAGTCCCGCGCCGTCCCTGCAGGATCTTCCATTCCCCGATGCCGGTCACGGTGTCATTATTCGTCTAACTAGACGAATATCACTGCGGCTGCGCAGCCAGAGCCGTGTAGATCCTCGCTCATGATCGTGTCATTGGGACTTTCTGAGCAGTACAAAGCTTTCTCGAACTGCTCCTGCGCAGTAAGCTCCCGATGACGCGATCAGAAGCGAAGACGTGCATGGTCCCGGCCGCAGTGATAATGACACTGTGACCGCTGGCGGCAAACGCAAGATCCTGCAGGGACGGCGCGGGAGTTGATGTCTTCAGGGGGCTGGTAGAAGTCCCAGGTAAGTGTCCAATTTTCTTTTTAAAGAAAAGCCCAAATTACTCCTTTAAAGGGAACCTGAGGTGAGAAGGATATGGAAGCTGCCGTATTTATTTCCTTGTAAACCATGCCAGTTGCCTGGCAGCCCTGCTGATCAACTGGCATAAGTAGTGTCTGAGTCAAAACCCAGGAACAAGCATATGACAAATTCAATAAAACCTGAGTCAGAGTACCTGATCTGCTGCATGCTTGTTCAGGGTCTATGACTAAAAGTATTAGAGACACAGGGTCAGCAGGGCTGCCAGGCAACTGGTATTGTTTAAAAAGCAAATAAATATGGCAGCCTCAAAATACCTCTCACCTTGCCAGCAGTGATAGTGGGCGTGTGAGGACACATGGCCAGCAGTGATATTGGGCGCGTGAGGACACATGGCCAGCAGTGATAGTGGGTGTGTGAGTACACATGGCCAGCAATGATAGTGGCTGTGTGAGGACACATGGCCAGCAGTGATAGTGGGCGTGTGAGGACACATGGCCAGCAGTGATAGTGGCTGTGTGAGGACACATGGCTAGCAGTGATAGTGGGCGTGTGAGACTAGCAGTTATTAACTTTGTAACCAAAGAGCAGCTGCTTATGCTGCAGTAATGTGATCCCTCACCCTCAGTGAACTGGGAGGAGTTGCTTCTCTCACTCCCGAGTCCCTAATGGTGGCCACTAATGATCCAATCTTTTTCATCCAATCTTACCAAATCTATGTAGTAGAAGAGTAAACTGATGGAATATATTAATTGGATACTATAGGCAGTTCCCTTATATTAGATAGAAATGGTAAGATTGGTTGAAAAAGATTGGATCATTAGTGGCCACCATAACTCTTCACAGCTCAGCAGAAGCTGCAGTTCCTTTTTCTTCCAGCAGACATCCACTGTGAACCGAATCGTTCATTGTGATGATCCAGATGATTCGACTTACAAAAAAATATCTGGATCAAAGATCCGAATCTTTCATGATCCGGAAAACACTAGTGAACGGTGGCGGCAGTTCTTGGGCAACTTTTTAAAATATCCGTTTGCCAGTAACAGAGGTAAACTCGACGTTTTATACCAACAGTGGTTGTGTAGTGGTTAAGTGCAGGTGAGGGAGGTAAGATGAAAGTACAGATATCCTTTAAAGAGACACTGAAGCGAAAAAAAATATATGATATAATGAATTGGTTGTGTACTATGAATAATTACTAGAAGATTAGCAGCAAAGAAAATATTCTCATATTTTTATTTTCAGGTATATAGTGTTTTTTCTAACATTGCATCATTCTCTAATATGTGCAGATTACACAACACTCAGCATTCAAAATGATTCTTTCAGAGCAGTCTGTGAACTAATGACCTCTCCTCTGGCAGAGGAAAAGTAAAAAATTAACTGAGGGCTGGTGCACACCGAGCGGCTTTTTCAGCGTTTCTGCAGCCGCTTGCGTCTGCGGATCCGCTTGGTCAATGTATCTCAATGGGGTGGTGCACACCAGAGCGGGAGGCATTTTGCAGAAACGAAAAATGCCTGGGTGAGGCATTTTTTGGATTGTGGATGCGTTTCTGCCTCAATGTTAAGTATAGGAAAAACGCAAACCGCTCTGAAAAACGGCACTTCAGAGCGGTTTTGCAGGCGTTTTTTGTTACAGTAGCTGTTCAGTAACAGCTTTACTGTAACAATACAGGAAATCTACTACACCAAAACCGCTAGACAAAACCGCAAAACGCTAGCTGAAACGCTACAGAAAAAGAAGAAAAAGCGTTTCAAAATCTGCTAGCATTTTGCGGATCTGCTAGCGGTTTTTGGTGTGCACCGGGCCTAACAGTTGAGATAATAAAAGTCAGAAAACAGCCCTCTCCACGACTTTGAAAGTCATAGAGCTTAATGGCTTTTTTGTATAGAGATAACAACTGGAGTTTCTTAACTCTTCCTGTACTGGAAACAATTAGACTGATGTATCTGATCTTAATGTTTTATTTCTTAGCTGTACTACACATACAAATCCTAATATCATAATTTTTTTTTCGCTTCAGTGTCTCTTTAACCCCCATCTAAAACTGAACAGTGAACACAATAGGCTATAAATAACTTATATGTATTAAAACAAATAATAATACATCTCCAATGCTATTATCCAAATTCCTTGCAGTGCAGAACAGGTTTTGGGCTAAATAGCTGTTAGCTAGTTATATCCTCAGTTATAGTGCTACCCTGCAAGTGTTCCTAGTAATATTGCTCCTTTATAGTGTCCCCCATTAATAGTGCTCTTTCATACTCTCCCTAGTCAGATATAGTGATCCAACATTAGTTATTGTGCTCCCCTGCTTGTGTCCTCATGATATAGTGGTCTCCTATAGTGTCCCTAGAAAGTTATAGCAGTCCCCCATTAATGTCCCCAGGTTATAGTGTCCCCACCCTGTTACATCCAGGTATCCCCAGTAAGTTATAGTATTCTGCCTTAGTGTCCTCAGTAAGTTAATGTGGTCCACCACTAATGTTTCCAGATTCCAATGGTTCCCCATAGTGTCGCTCTGCTGGAGCTGAGCTATAGTGGTCCACTATGACAGAGCTGGCAGCAAAGTGGCTGTATAGTTACATGTCTCCCAGTGCATTTGCGATCTTCCTCCTTCACATCCTCAGGTCGCCCAGTGTTTCTCCTCCCCCTGTGCAAAGCTGGCAATGGGGCAGTTGCAGTATATCTATTTGTCCACGCTGTGCTGTCTCCTCTTCCTCCTCGAGAATCCCCCTTTGCTCTGCTATACACCCCTCCCAATGACATTGACACCAAGAAGGAGGCGGAGAGCAGTGCAGTGCCGGAGACTCGAGGAGAAAGCACCGCGTGGACAGGTAGCTATACCCCAGGCAGCTCTGTACAGGGAGAATAGGAGGAAGACTGCAGCTGTGCTGGGAGAAACATAACTATACAGTGGCTATGCAAATACCACCCTAGCCTTCCTGCCGCTCAAGGCCAAGGCCTTTGTGGCCTTTCCACAAATCCAGCCCATTCGGAAGCACAGAAGCCATTATTTAATTAACTTTATCTCCTTAGTTTTTTTGTTAGTAGATCATTTTTTATCTTCTGTTTAAAATAACTTTTCAGCATTCGGCAATAAAAAAAATGCACCAAAAAGGTGGAAAAAGTACTGTCAAATTTATTTTAGCTTGCTGTTGGCAACTTTATTAAATAGCTGGGAAAATATCAACTGGGAGAAAACTTGATACAACGTGAATAAGGGCCAATGTGTTTTTCACATTCTAGGTACTGCTATAGCTCAATTAATAATAAGACAGAAGAAATATACCGTTTATTATGCAATCCATAGGTTACTGGTACTTTACCATTCCTGCAGACTTTGGAAAATAAAAGAGATATAGTTATTTTACATATACCTTTGTCTGCTGGAGAAAATGAAATATACTGATTGAACTTTTCTTCACTAATAAAGAGCTTGACGCAGGGCATTGCATGATTTTAACATCTCAGGTTTATTCTTTTCTGGTCTACAATCTTATTAGTAGCCAAACAAAATGGCACTATTAATACACCTACCCTAATTATGTTCTTATCACAGTTACAGCAAAGAGTACATTCTCCGTAAATGTAACACTTAGGTTGCAGAGGAAGGTTTGCAGCAACTTTCACAACACACATCCAATTAGTGTAACTAGATACCTTGTTACTGCTTATAGTCAGACATACAGTTAGTAAAAAATAGATTCCTTGGAAATGCCTACTGAGCTGACCAATGGTCTAGTGGTCTAGTGTCAGAAAAATGCTAATTGCAAACGCATAACGGATTTCTCAAACTTGGCTGAATGCATTCTTAAATTCCATAACCAGATTTTTGTGGTTTTAGGTACTTTGTTAAATGCCTGGCTGTTGGTATTCTGTTCCTATAATGAAAGAACTTCTTTAAGGGGCAGTGCAGTCAATGTTTCTGTAGTTGACTTAAAGAAATTCAAGCAGAGAGGGGGATCAGCCTTATTTAATTCATATCACTTGTCTGGCAATCAGATCCCATTACAGATAGCTTGTTTCCAGGAACACAGGTGTATATCAATGGATCAGCACACATCTGTATTCATTAAAATTGAGAGATTATTCAAGCAGCTATTTTCTGAATAGTTACATGTGTCCTTAATGCTTTCTGGGTTTGATTTAAGAAGCTGTGGGATACATTTTTTTTTTGATGGATTAAATCCTGCCCACCAGGTGAGTGGCAATAATATGCAGAAAGAACAAGCTTCAATTGTGTTCTGCATATGAGGAGCTGCAAATGACCCATAATCACCACCAGGGATCACACTGCTTGGTCAGCAGCTCAGGCCAGTGCCCACTGCACATGGTGTTACAACCGCTGCAATTCAGACGCATTTAAATTACACCCAAATTGCCCTAATGGTGGCAGTCAGGAGGCTGGACTGCTCGGCAAGCGCACAGTTCAGCCTCCCGTCTGAATGAGGCCTTATGGAGTCTAGTCATGAAAGAGGTGGGGTACAGATTCTTCTTTTTTTCACAGCACAGTGCATGGGCCTACACATTGTGTCAAATCATATATTGTTAAAATCCAGTGGTGCAATCTACATTTGCCAAAAGCTTTTTCTTCTG
This sequence comes from Hyperolius riggenbachi, assembly GCF_040937935.1. Taxonomy (NCBI): domain Eukaryota; kingdom Metazoa; phylum Chordata; class Amphibia; order Anura; family Hyperoliidae; genus Hyperolius; species Hyperolius riggenbachi. The sequence continues at coordinate 120,302,697 of NC_090655.1, forward strand.
CCCTTGTGTTTTGCTTGTAGAATGCTGACCTACCGTTGGTACTTGTCACATCCCTGCTACGCACTAACCAGGAGCCCTGGCATCAGCTTACTTGCACAAGCTGTTCATAGTATTCAAAGTCTGTTGTCCCTCATACTACACAGAGGTGGTAAAAAGGGTCAGTAATTGACCAATCAAAATTGGACGTGTGTATGCACATTTACTCTGGAGGAAAAAGGATCCTTCTTTAGGAAGTTTCTCACTGGTCATATCAGTGAACTAATAAGAAGCTGTGGGAGAAAATTTAAAGATGCTTTTTGAACATTCAGGAGACCTCAGCAAAAGCATTTTTAATTTCCTGCTGTGATTTCCCATTGGTCTGTTGAACTGGCCAATGAGAATCTTTCCTGCTGAAGGCTGAGCCTCTTGTTTATGACATGGACAAGGGCCTTAGCAAGATGGTGACATTTTTTTTGTTTTTATTAGACATGGTTTTATTGACATGAGGAAGTCAGTGACTACTCGCAAAATGTGTTGTCCAGTTAAAGAACTGGCAGATTATTCTGCTTTAAACATCAAACCTGCCGACAAAAGCGGAGTGGTTGTGGTCATGGATACCATCATGTATCAAGAAGAAGTACTGAGACAGCTATCAGACCAGTTTACATATCGATTGGTGCCAAGTGTTCCATTGACAGATTGTAATGATCCGCTCAGCTGGCTGCACAGGCAGACAGCTGCTTGACCATTCCTTATGTCTGAGAGATGCAGGTCTCTGGAAAAGAGACCTGGCTTCATCTTGCAACTTTCAGAGTTGCTTTGCTGAGGAATTTGCATACATGCAAATTGCCCAGCTGTCTCCTTTGAGGGCTGGCAGTATAAAGGGCTTTTGCTCCCAGAAGGCTTTGCTGGTCATAACGGTTTGTTAAATACACTCCTGGAGTGTCAGCCTTACCTGTTGGATTGTTATAGGTATCTTAGAGTAATTCTGGGGACTGCACTAGGCAGCTCCTCTATTGCAGTTAGCCTGCTTATCTGTTTTGTCTAAGTTGCCTCTCTGCTGTGATTGTCCTGTCGCCAACGGTGGTCGATAGGAAATCGTCCTGTCTGTCTGTGGGTGCTAACCAGTGCAGCGGTTGCTACTGGTAGCCCCTTCTGTTTCATCTGACTTACTTGGATTGCACCAGCCTCTAGCGGTAGCGGCTGTGGATCCTTCTGATCTGTTTTCTTGGAGTATAGCTGGAGCAGCAGTTGCCACCGGCTATCTCATCTGCCTGTCTTGCTTGGATCGCACTAGCCCCTAGCGGTAGCGGCTGTGGATCCTTCTGATCTGTGATCCTGTTCCTGAACCCGGATCGCACTCGCTCTGGCGGAAAGAGCAGTGGATATTTCCGATCCTGTTTCCCGTCCGTCTGTCTGTCTTGTCTGATACGAACGCTTGCTGGAGGCTCGGTGAGGTAACCGTTAAGCAAGCGCTCGCGTTCTCTGTTTCATGTTTGGGTGGCGGGGGTTAGTTAGGCGTGCTTGTCTCTGTTGCGCTTAACATGCGGAGATCGCACTGTAAACGTGTTCGCTGTTGCGATGGGTGCGGTGTTCGCGTTTAGTTAGCGTTTGTTATTTTCCTTATCTTCTCATTGTATGATTTGCTGTGCCTTTGCTACTCTCGTGCTCTGCCTTGCTGTAGCCTTGTGTCACCTCTGGCAATTGCCTCTCTCGCGATTGCGTTCCTACTTCATATCTGCTGTTGTATGTGCACCGTCGCGGGTTGGCGACTAGATTGGGGCACATACATACATTCTGTCCCTGTGCTCATTCTCTTCCGCAATCGCTTCTCTTGCGATTGCGTTCTCACTTGGTCTCTTCTGTTGTGTGTCCACCGTCGCAGGTTGGCGGCTAGATTGGTGGACATACATACATTCCTCATCTGTGCTTATTCGGTCTTGTGTCGCTGTTAGCAATCGCCATCTCTTGCGATTGCCTTCTCACCTAATCTTCATGGTTGTGTATTCATCGTCGCTGGGTGGCGACTAGATTGGTGGACACACATACACTCTGTTGCTTTACTCTCTCTCTTTAAAGCGGTTTAACACCCAGCATTACAACTTTGCTTTAAAAGATTGCTTACAGCATACAAACTATTATGCCAGATTTTTTTTTTAAGCAGAAATTCACTGAATGGGTTAAACATGACATTTTAGTTTTGGATTTAACTAGGAATCCGCATCCGTTCTTATCTTTTAGTTAGAAATGTATCTTTATTTGTAATACAAATAGACCTTTGAAAAGCCTGCTGGGGAAGCCCTCTTTGTTCTCTCAGAGCAGTGTTTGTTTGTTACATTGTAGATAGATACATTTGTAACTAAACAAGCAAGCACAGAGGAGTATTTCTAGCTAAATGCAGCACTAAAATGTCATGTTTAATCCATTCCGTGAATTTCTGCTGAAAAAAAAATCTGGCATAATAGTTTATAAGCTGTAAGCAATCTTTTAAAGCAAAGTTGAAATGCTGGGTGTTAGACCACTTTAAGGGCTATCTTGCCCTGCGTTTCTTCCCTTCGTACAATTCCTGTCTGGCGTCTGTGGCAGGGCAGAGGATCTGTTCCTCTGCACTCCACAGCTCCATCTTCCGACAGGAATTTCCCTCTACAGGTGCTAGGTTCTCTCAAATTATGCGCTTGTGGAGGATTTCCGCAGCGTGAGTGCACGTCCTGTGCGCTGACCACGGAGAGAATTCCACAATCGTTACACAGATATTAAGATTCGGATTGCATGTGTGATTTCCCCTGCACTAGCAGAGAATGTAATTGATGACAAACTAGCCAGTTACCTTACTCAACCTTATCCGCTCACTCCAGTTATCTATGTGTGTCCAAAAATCCATAAAAGGTTGGAAAATCCTCCCGGCCGACCCATAGTGGCTGGAGTGGACTCAGTCTTTTCTCCCATTGCGAAATATTTTGATAGAATTTTGAGACCTTATGTTATATCACAGAAGTCTTATCTTAGAGATACACCAATGTTTTTGAATGTGTTAAGTAACTTGCAGCCTATTATTGGAGATTGCCTTTTGGTGACGATGGATGTGGAGAGATTCTACACCTCCATCCCACATGGTGGGTTGTGGAGGCTGTCAGCTATATATTGGAGGCTGCATCTGATTACTCTAAAGCACAGATAGATTTTGTGAGTTCATTACTGGAGATGGTACTTGCATGCATTTATTTTTCGTTTTGAGGATTCCTTTTATGTACAGCTGAGAGGGAAGGCAATGGGGTCAAATGTGTGCAAATATCTATATGGGAGTATATGAAAAAAAATATGTTAAAGAGACTCTGTAACAACAAAAACCTCCCCTGGGGGGTACTCACCTCGGGTGGGGAAGCCTCCGGATCCTAATGAGGCTTCCCACGCCGTCCTCTGTCCCACGGGGGTCTTGCTGCAGCCCTCCGAACAGCCGGCGACAGAGCCGACTGTAGCTTCAATATTTACCTTTGCTGGAGCGGGGGCACTGTGGCGACTTTCGGCACGGAAATATACGGAAATACCCGATCTCCGTCGGGTCCGCTCTACTGCGCAGGCGCCGGAAACTTGCGCCTGTGCAGTAGAGCAGACCCGACGGTGATCGGGTATTTCCGCCTACTTCGGCGCCGACAGCCATCAGAGCGCCTGCGCAGGAGCCAGGAAGGTAAATATTGCGTCACGGCTGTACGGAGGGCTAAAGCGAGACCCCCGAGGGACGCAGGACGGCGTGGGAAGCCTCATTAGGATCCTGAGGCTTCCCCCACCCGAGGTGAGTACCCCCCAGGGGCCGTTTTGTCGTTACAGTTCCTCTTTAATACAAAAAAGCTTTTTCAAACCTATGCCACACAGTGGTTTCGGTATATTCATATTTTTTGCATTTGGGCGGGGCCACATTTGACCCTACAAACATTTGTATCTGAGTTGATGGAACAATGTAAGGATATCAAGCTTGCATTACAAAATTCAAGAGAAGAGGTCAGTTTTCTTGATACTATGGTCATGAGAAAGGAGGATTGCGTGGTTACCAACCTCTATGTTAAGCTCACGGATGTAAACTCCCTCCTACATTTTTTCGATCCGAGGGCCACTAGGGGATCAGGTCCCAATCAGTCAAATCCAGAGGGTTCGGACTATTGTGGATGACGAGACAGTTAGAGATAAGAGATTGGAGGAAATGCAGTGTAAATTTCTACATAGATGATATCCAAGTGATTTTGTACATAGAGCCCAGACTAGATCATCTGGCGGTACCATTGGACATAGACCACATAGACAGATTGGTAATAGGATTCTATTTATCACTAGGTACAACACAATGAGTGATGATATAGCTAAAATTGTAAAAAAGCATTGGTATTTATTAGCTGAAAGCTTTCCACAAGTTGAACAATTCATTAATCCTCCCGTTATCTCTTACAGGAGGGCTCCAAATCTGAGAGACCGATTGGTACATGCAGATATGGGTAGGGCAGCCGCTCAACCAGGAATCACGCGTAGGGGCATATTCCCATGTCAAAATTGCGTTTAGACATGGGAGGTAGACTTACCTCCTGCAACCAATAAATTTACCTTGTTCTGAATACACAGCTTGTTGTGTCTTCTTGCAGGAGGTAAGTCCACTACTGCCTCCTAAGCATTTTTAAACCTTTTAATTATTGCTTTTACTCTTTTGGTGCCTCTGTCCTCGTTTACATTATGCCTTGTTGAGCAGGCAGTCCCATACCATTTTGTTGAAGCTAATCATCAGGCCAACCAACTGAGGTTTATGATTATTGAGCAGGTATTGCCATCCAGGAGAGGTGGTGATAGAATAAAAAAATTGCTTTGGTGAGAAGCCTTTTGGATAAAAAAATTAGATACCATGGAACCAAGGGGTCTCAATAGAGAGCTGGATTTGCTGCCCTTTATATAGGATGACACGTGTATTGTTTATGTACATTGTTTTATGATGATATGTCATGGGTATATTCTGGTTGTCTATGTATGACCCAGGTGCAACTCTGGTATGTTCTCTTTAAGAGACAGTGGATGTGTGTTTTATCAAAGCTATAATGCAGTGCTTTTGGGGGCCGAGCGATTACCTTTTACACTTACCAAGTCTCTGTATTTCCATCTTCCATCTGTAGCCCCGCCCCCTAAAGGAAGCAGTCACAGGTACTACTCTAATTTGTCATAGAGAAGCACCTATGACCTCTTCCTTTAGGGTGCATGGCTATGGACAGAAGAAGGACACCTGGTAAGTATGAAGTTTTATTTAAAAAAAAAAAAAAACCCTCAAATTGCAAATCGAAAGTGCTGTACAAGTTACTGTACATAGCTTTCAAGTGTCGGGGAATCACGATCACAAATGTCCTAGGAATAACTGCACACAGCGCTGCCACAATTTTAAAGTGATGCAGGGATTCCTAGTGGGTTCCGGGCCTAACTGTTGTAGTTTAATCTGGCCCAAAGAGAGTGATGTGGAGATTGGCACAAGTAAGACAGAGTTCTGAGGTTCAGAAATAAAAGTGGTACATTGAATATGGAGGAACAAAGCGGGATGAGTTATAGGGAAGCATGATGTACTGACATGTAATAAAGCGATCAGTGCTGACTGACATAATGAGCCATGAGAAACATATGCCAAGATGTCAGATCACAAAAGAGAGACGAAATTTGCCAATCTTGTACCAGCAATTTCAGGAGCATCGTTTCTTTTTTATTATGTGGACTTATCCAGTGATTGGAAGTGACTTCCCATCTGATCATTTCTAATACGCTTGTCATAAATGTGATATTTTAGCCTAGAAGATTATGGTACTACTAGTGCTAATTTATGCAATTCCTGCTAGATTTGATACAGCAGGCAAAGGGTGTATAATAGTGCACCTGATTGGCTGACTGGCGTCTGCTGACCAGATAAAGGCAGGAAATTGCTCTATCTGGGAGTTAGCAATTGTGTTTGTTGCACTTAGCATTCAGTTTAGAGGCAGTGGGGGTGAGTTCCCTGGAGGTGAGAGATCCAGGGCTTGCCCACGTTTCCCTTTGGGTATCGCATGGTGGTTTGAGGGGCCCAGCCAGTGAGAGTGACTGGGGCCCCCGGCTGTTATGCGGATCAGTGTTTGCGATTTTAAATTTATTTTTTGCAGTTTCCAGGATGCGGTTGACAAGTGAGTGGTTAGGGAGGGGACCATGTGGGAGATGTGCCTACGATTGCGTCCAACCGAAGCCTCCCACCTGAATGCTAATTTATGCAATTCCTGCTAGATTTGGTACAGCAGGCAAAGGGTGTATACTAGTGCACCTGATTGGCTGACTGGCTTCTGCTGACCAGATAAAGGCAGGAAATTGCTCTAGCTGGGAGTGTACCTAAGCCCGTTTAAAAACGGGCTCTAAATAGTGAAATTACTGCGCCACCGCCGCCAGGCAGTGCGCGCGCGTCCCTGGCCTGACCTCTGGTCCCAACGGCTGTCTGTACTGCGCACATGCACAGTATAAAAGAAAAACACTGAAGGACAGACAGGGAAAGCGGATGACGCAGGGACAGTTAGGTTTTATTATAGAGGATGTAAATAAAAATTAATAATGGTTTAAAGGTAAAAAATGCTGAAAATGAATTCATTTACTTGCATTACATGGTCAAAATGGTCAATACTGGGCGTTTCATACCATTAGGTGCTTAGCTTATTTCCTGCTGTATAAGATGCACTTTTTCCCCCCAAAAAATGGGGAGAAAAAGTCCCTGCGTCTTATACGGGCGAATGCAAGAAATCCCTGACGTACGCCAGGGATTCCCTGCATGCATCTCCCTGTGTGTGTCTACTCCCTCTGTGTGATCTGCTCCCTGCGCCCCCCCTCCCCCCGATGTAAGTAGCAGTTTAGCGCATGTCTTACCGAATCCAGCTGATCGCTTCCTCAGCAGAAGCCTTCACTAGGGGGAACTGCGTCGAAGTGAAGAGGTCTGCAATCCCCGCTGGATTAGGTATGACATGGGCTACACTGCTAATTACACCAGAGGGGGATCGGAGACACAAGGCAGGGGAATGAAACACACGGGAAGCAGTCACACATGGGGGACAGAATGGGCACAGGAGGGGTGACATTGGGGACAGAAGGGGACACAGGAGAACACCAATTGGGGGAGAACATTATAAGATGCTCTTAGAATATGGACACACCAGGTTTAGTATATATTTTGTTTCACCTGGTTTTCACCCTCTAAACCTAGGTGCGTCTTATATTCCGGAGCGTCTTATACTGCGGAAAATACGGTAAATAAACAGTGGAATGGCTGTTTTATATGCACATGAAATAAGGAAAGGAAGTTGAAATGTTTTGCCATTAACCTTTACAATGCACACAGTGTCATCAGTGATTAATATGCAGCCCATATTTCTACAAACTTCATAACAGACTATTACATAAATAGCTGCCACATCTCCATGTACGAACTCCCTAGAAATGACTGCTGGCCTTGCCGAGTGTATATTGCTATGGATCATTTGTTACAGTATGCCGTGGTCATTTTCTTTTTGCATTATTATGTCCGCGATGCGTTCATTAACTGATGAATGTCAGATGAAATTATTAACACACAATTCCACATAGCCTACGGTGTTACCCTTGCTGTTTTTCTGGTATAGGCTTGCAAGATTGACATCAGTTGTCTCGTAGCATGAGAAGACACTTCTCCTAAAATCAAGTACTCTACTGACACAGGAAAGAGAAGCATGCTCTCATGATTGTAATCAGCTGTTGATTAAAGGGAACCTGAAGTGAGAGGAATACGGAGCCTGCCGTCTTCATTTTTATAAACAATGCCAGTTGCTTGACTTCTGAGTTAAAGCTCTGCCTTTATTACTTCAAGCCCCTACCGCACTGTATGTAAAGCAGGTGGCCGTCACAACACACGGCACTGGGTTGCTAAGTAATTGTCTGTGAAGCAGTTGTGACCCAATCTTATATATTGAATGCAATTGCACTGTGTTTGCGCAAAAATCCATGCAATCTTGCATTGCAATAAACAACGTTTGGATAGAAATATCAGACAGTGCTGTCTATTCACTTTTCTTCCAGGGCACATACACCGTGAATTGCTGAAACACGATCAGCAATGCACAAGTGGGGAAGGGGCCTCAGTCACTTGCCTAGAATTAGCATGCAGATCAGATGCTTTGACCCTGGTCAGACTCTACTAGCTGCATGCTTGTTACAGTTACTGTATGCGACTAAACACAACTAAAGCCAAAAGTTCAGTGCGACAGCCAGGCAACTGGCATAGTTTATTAGGGAATTAAAATAGCAGCTTACATGTTCCTTTCACTTCAGGTCCCTTTAGCATGCAGCTGATTAAAATTAAAAAAGCTGTTTCATTGGTGTTTATTTGTTAGCACAGAGTCAACTTCCTGGATCAGTGGATATTTAAATGTTAGAATTTTCCACTTTCAGCTCTATAAATATCCTTAAAAAGAGGACTCTTAGATGAAATGTTGATCTGCCTGCAGACTGCTACATATTAGGTTGCAGAAGACCTTTACCATTTACTGTACTTCAGTATGTTTCATATTGTAAAGTCTGATGGGTCACGGTCCTATTTTCCTCATTCCATCATTTCTCCCAAAGATGATCACTTCCCTTGCAGTTTAAAACACAATGAAAAGAAAAAGAGAGAACACCAAGAGCCCAATATAGTGTACTATGTACTGGTAATGTATAATTGGAAGAGTAATATTAATTTAATACTCACAAACCAGGGTTACCAATTAGGCAACCACTGTCAAAGCAGGTGGGGAGATTGTCCTGACCCCACTCAGGATTAAAAAGTCGCTTTCTGTAGTAGAAGGAAGGGTACAACCCTCCACCAAGGGTGGACTCGATGCAGATAATAAGATAACAGAGGCGCCAACAGGCTAAAAAACACTAAAAGAGCTTAAAAACCAATCTTGGTAATAGAGGAGGCAGTGGTGGACTTCCCTCCTTCAAGCAGACAGAGGCTCTCAGTGTTGATGATACTGGCAGATGCTGTTTACTCCCAACTGTTATTGCCTGATGAAGCAAGTTTGTACCCCGCAAAACACGTTGTACTTTATTTGGAGTTTCCAATAAAATTGTTTTGACTGAAAATCCAGTCGTATGTTCTGCTTGGAGGAGGTAAGTCCACCACTACCTCCTCTATTACCAAGATTGTTTTTAAGCTCTTTTAGTGTTTTTTTATCCTGTTGGCGCCTCTGTTAATCTATTATCTACAATGATAAGAAAGACTTGGACAAATCCTGCAGTCTAGCAGTCAGTCTTACTAAAATAATGGCAAACTGTTTCACACACTTAAGGCCCGTTCTTCCTTAGGCGATTAGCGGCCGTTTTTAAAGTGCTAGCGCAACATTAACTATATGGCAGTGATCTCACCATTGCCGATAATTTGCAATCAGTGGCAGTCGCAAAACACGTTGCTTGCAGCATTTTTTTCTGCGATGCTTAAAGCGCTGCTCGCGACCGCTTGAGAATCACAAGAGTGTACAGTGACTTTACCTTGCTGTAAAATCACTTACATAAAATGCTAGCGATAGACACTAGCGTTTTCAACATCAAGTGACAACAGGCCCTTAAAGTTCCAGAAGGGAGCTGCCACCTTCTGTGAGAATGATGAATTCACTAAGCATTACGCCCTTTTATTACCAGGCGCTAGGATGCCATACTGCGCATGTGTAGTGGCAAGGCTCCGCACATCCGTTACCCCCCTCCTTTCCCGGAGCCCCACTCTAGTTACAATGGGACACCAGGGAAAAATTAATCTGAGGGCCCGCCTGACAGACCCACCCACACAAAACGGCATTAGGAGCCTCTTTGTGCCAACAAGGTCTCCGACCATCCCCCAGGATCCCTGAGCCAGCATTCAGGCCCCCCTCCAACTTGATTGTGGTTTCCCGGGCCCCTGCAAAGTTTTGGGCAGTGTAGCGATTCACCTCTCCCAGCTGGGACGCTCCTCCATTAGTCTGTGGGTCAGTACATTTCCATTTTCATCCTCGCAAGTACGCCTCTTCAGCGTGACCTAGCATATGTGATTACGCAATATGTTGCAGAGTCACCAAGAAAAATGGTGGATGAAAATAGGAATGCACAGAGCCACAGACTAATGGAAAAAGTGTGCCAGTCGGGACTGGGGAGTCTCCACTCTGTTGAAAACTTTTCAGGGGCCCGCAATAAAGGGGGAGAACTGGGGAAGGACCTGGCAGCTGGTTTGGGCCTCTGGGGCAATTGCCCACTTTGCACACATAGAAGCCCCAGCTCTGTTTACACTCAAAGAAAACAAAGGTAGTTTTAGCTGCACACCTTTCTTGTGTTATAGGCAGGGTTGTCACCTCACCTCATCCCTTTAAATGCCGGCCAATATGTATTATACATGCCTTGTGCCTAGTTAGTTGCAGTAGTTTAGGCACTGATTATGTGTGAATAGCCCCAGAACCTGTATAACAAAGATGTGCTGGTATTCAAAGGGATGCGGTGGCAACCCCATGTCCTAGCAAACATTCTATTGCAAGTGACTTCAGTTCAAATGATGTCAGAGCATTATCCAGGTATAATGACAAGGACAATGCACTTAGTCCAGGCATCAAGTGTCTAGCCACTTGAGCAATGATGCTTGTAATAGTACAGTAATAAAAAGGTGTCATGTTTAAACTATCTTTTTTTCTGGTCATACCATGACCTGGCTAAACAAAAACGTTCAGACACACTCCCGGGCTAAACCTTAAAATGTCCTCAAATGGAGCTTCATTTACCAAACCCCGGAAAGCTCAGTCGCAAGCCTTCATTTTCCACAGCTAACCACTCACATTTTCCCATGTTTATTGCATGTTACTGTATATGCATAGGATGTGAGCCACAGTAATGTAAAGGGATAATCTGCTTGCTGCTAGGACCTAAATAATAAATTTCACCTTTATTTTAACTGTTCTGCATGAAATACAATTAAGCAATTAATTTACTGCAGGTTAATGTGAACATTAATCTGTCTCCCCAGTAAAGCATTATATGTCATAAACCTTTTATTATACTTCCCGGTAGAGGTGTACCGAACGGTTCGCCGGCGAACGGTTCCAGGCGAACATTGGGGGTTCGCGTTCGCCTGCGGCAGGCGAACTTTTCCGGAAGTTCGATTCGCCCCATAATGCACTATGAGGGTCAACTTTGACCCTCTGCATCACAGTCAGCAGGCACATTGTAGCCATTCAGGCTACAGTAAGCCCTGGAGCCCCACCCCCCCCTTATATAAGGCAGCCTCCGGCGGCCATTACAGTCACTCGTGTGGCTGCTAGAGAGAGGAAAGGGACAGCTGCTGCAGACATTTTCTCTTAGGGACAGATTAGTTAGGTTCTAGGCTGCTTTGCTTGTTCCTGACTGATTAATATTGCTTTTAAAGCACCCAGCAACAGCTCTTTTCAGAGCTCAACCTGTACATTTTTTTTTTCTGACACTTTTGTTGCATGCACAGCCTTGCTAATTGATAGTGTGTGTGCCACTGCCAGCAGCCCAGCACATTCAGTGACTGACTGCCTGTGTGTGTGACAGGGAGCTGCACATTGTACTACCCAGTACTGCATATACCCCAGTACCTGTTGTGTTTACTTAACCCACCTCATCACTGCATATACCTAGCGTTGTGTTGAGTGAACCCAGCTCACTGCATCTAAGTCTAACTACCTGTTGTGTTGAGTGAGAACCCACCTCACTGCATCTTAAGTACCTTTACTGTATACTGTTCAGTGAACCCAGTTCACTGCATCTAACTACCCAGTACCTATTGTGTTTACTTAACCCACCTCATCACTGCATATACCTAGCCTTGTGTTGAGTGAACCCAGCTCACTGCATCTAATTACCTGTTGTGTTGAGTGTGAACCCACCTGGCCACCTCACTGCATCTAACTACCTGTTGTGTTGAGTGAGAACCCACCTCACTGCATCTTAAGTACCTTTACTGTTGAGTGAACCCAGCTCACTGCATCTAACTACCTGTTGTGTTGAGTGTGAACCCACCTGGCCACCTCACTGCATCTAACTACCTGTTGTGTTGAGTGAGAACCCACCTCACTGCATCTTAAGTACCTTTACTGTTGAGTGAACCCAGCTCACTGCATCTAACTACCTGTTGTGTTGAGTGTGAACCCACCTGGCCACCTCACTGCATCTAACTACCTGTTGTGTTGAGTGAGAACCTACCTCACTGCATCTTAAGTACCTTTACTGTTGAGTGAACCCAGCTCACTGCATCTAACTACCTGTTGTGTTGAGTGTGAACCCACCTGGCCACCTCACTGCATCTAACTACCTGTTGTGTTGAGTGATAACCCACCTCACTGCATCTTAAGTACCTTTACTGTTGAGTGAACCCAGCTCACTGCGTCTAACTACCTGTTGTGTTGAGTGTGAACCCACCTGGCCACCTCACTGCATCTAACTACCTGTTGTGTTGAGTGAGAACCCACCTCACTGCATCTTAAGTACCTTTACTGTTGAGTGAACCCAGCTCCCTGCATCTAACTACCCAGTACCTGTTGTGTTTACTTAACCCACCTCATCACTGCATATACCTAGCCTTGTGTTGAGTGAACCCAGCTCACTGCATCTAACTACCTGTTGTGTTGAGTGTGAACGCACCTGGCCACCTCACTGCATCTAACTACCTGTTGTGTTGAGTGAGAACCCACCTCACTGCATCTTAAGTACCTTTACTGTTGAGTGAACCCAGCTCACTGCATCTAACTACCCAGTACCTGTTGTGTTTACTTAACCCACCTCATCACTGCATATACCTAGCCTTGTGTTGAGTGAACCCAGCTCACTGCATCTAATTACCTGTTGTGTTGAGTGTGAACCCACCTGGCCACCTCACTGCATCTAACTACCTGTTGTGTTGAGTGAGAACCCACCTCACTGCATCTTAAGTACCTTTACTGTTGAGTGAACCCAGCTCACTGCATCTAACTACCTGTTGTGTTGAGTGTGAACCCACCTGGCCACCTCACTGCATCTAACTACCAGTTGTGTTGAGTGAGAACCCACCTCACTGCATCTTAAGTACCTTTACTGTTGAGTGAACCCAGCTCACTGCATCTAACTACCCAGTACCTGTTGTGTTTACTTAACCCACCTCATCACTGCATATACCTAGCCTTGTGTTGAGTGAACCCAGCTCACTGCATCTAATTACCTGTTGTGTTGAGTGTGAACCCACCTGGCCACCTCACCGCATCTAACTACCTGTTGTGTTGAGTGAGAACCCACCTCACTGCATCTTAAGTACCTTTACTGTTGAGTGAACCCAGCTCACTGCATCTAATTACCTGTTGTGTTGAGTGTGAACCCACCTGGCCACCTCACTGCATCTAACTACCAGTTGTGTTGAGTGAGAACCGACCTCACTGCATCTTAAGTACCTTTACTGTTGAGTGAACCCAGCTCACTGCATCTACCTGTTGTGTTGAGTGTGAACCCACCTGGCCACCTCACTGCATCTAACTACCTGTTGTGTTGAGTGAGAACCCACCTCACTGCATCTTAAGTACCTTTACTGTTGAGTGAACCCAGCTCACTGCATATAACTACCTGTTGTGTTGAGTGTGAACCCACCTGGCCACCTCACTGCATCTAACTACCTGTTGTGTTGAGTGAGAACCCACCTCACTGCATATAGATAGCATACCCCCGAGATGGACAAAATGGACAAACCAGGTAGAGGAAGAGGTAGAGGCAGACCCAGAGGAAGGCCACCAGGCACTGGCAGGTCTGTGGCTGTGCGAGGTGGTGTTGCTGTGATTTCATGCGGACCTGCCCCAAAATACAGTGCTCAGAAGAAGGCACGTGCCATCACTTCCCAAAATCGTGAGGAGGTGATTGAGTATTTAACACAGAACACCTCATCTCCCGCAGCCACCAGCGCTACAACAAGCACCACATCCGCTGCATTTGACACTTCGCAGGAGTTATTTGGTGGTGGTGGTGAAATCACTGATTCCCAGCCACTACTGCAACAACAACAAGAAGGCGCAGGTACACCACCTCATACGTCTGAGTTAGGTGGCGATAGTATGGACGTAACATGTGTGGATGGGGATGATGGTGGACCACCTGAAGTTGGTGCACTTGAGGAGGTGTCTGAGGAAAGCGCAGCTGGCCAGGAGGATTATGATGACGATTATACGGATACCACATATGTTCCCGGTAGAGGAGATGACCAGGGGGACAGTTCAGAGGAGGAGTCAGAGAGGAGTAGGAGGAGACGACTCCATGATAGAAGCAGAGGGAGCTCGTCCTCAGAAACAGCTGGGGGCAGTGTCCGGTGCCATGTATCGCCAGCTATGGCCAGGGAGCACACATGCCCTTCAACGTCAGCTGCTGCTGATGCCACCGTAGCGCCATCACCCCAGGGGGGCTCAGCGGTTTGGAAATTTTTTCACGTGTGTGTCTCAGATCGGAGCAAAGCCATCTGTTGTCTCTGCCAGCAAAAATTGAGCCGTGGAAAGGCCAACTGTCACGTAGGGACAAGTGCTTTACGAAGGCACCTGGAGAGAAGGCACAAACAGCTATGGCAAGAACACCTGAGGAAAAGAAGCACCCCTCAAAAGACAAGCAGCGGAGAACAACCGTGGCAGCCGTCACAGGGGGCTTCTGCTGCTCCACGTTCCCATGGTATTGTTCGTGGCTGGGGGGAGGAAGAATGGATACACTTTTAAACAATTTAAAAATACAACCATCTAAACTTTCAAACAATTTAAAAATACAACCATCTAAACTTTCAAACAATTTAAAAATACAACCATCTAAACTTTCAAACAATTTAAAAATACAACCATCTATCATTTTCAAAAAATTAAAAAAAAAAGGGCAAAAAAACTTGCCCTCCGTAAAACATTCTTGGCAAATGCTTTCGACTTGGTTTGTCTTCCGCTGGCTCAAGGGTCCATCTGACCACAGATGCCTGGTCTGCAAAGCACGGTCAGGGCAGCTACAGCATGGGTCTCAGCAGGCTCCCACTTCGGGCCGCAATCCAACCTTCATTCCCCGCGGTGACAATGGCAGACTTGCCCTCCATAACAGATTCCCGTTAAAGGATTTAAAGTTAATTAATTTCAAATACACAGCAGGGCCTCGATAGTCCGCCTCCTGTATTGTTATTTTTGGTCACTACCTCGGGGCGGGCGTGCATGCCTACCTGCTGCCCTCCTTGGATGTGTAGTGGTAGCCGTTTCTCAGGCTCCACACTGGATTCCATCCCTCATTCCCCGGCCATTACCCGGGGTCACAAATGACAGACTTGCCCACCTCCATATGATTCTCGTGAAAGGAATGTGGTGTCATCTTTGCCCGCCATAACTGGTTCTCGTTAAAGG
Source organism: Hyperolius riggenbachi (assembly GCF_040937935.1). NCBI lineage: Eukaryota > Metazoa > Chordata > Amphibia > Anura > Hyperoliidae > Hyperolius > Hyperolius riggenbachi. The sequence goes on from NC_090655.1 coordinate 120,318,065, forward strand.
ATTTAAAGTACATTCATTTCAAATACACAGCAGGGCCTTGAAAGTCCGCCTCCTGTATTGTTATTTTTGGTCACTACCTCGGGGCGGGCGTGCATGCCTACCTGCTGCCCTCCTTGGATGTGTATTGGTAGCCGTTTCTCAGGCTCCACACCGGATTCCATCCCTCATTCCCCGGCCATTACCCGGGGTCACAAATGACAGACTTGCCCGCCTCCATAGGATTCTCGTGAAAGGAATGTGGTGTCATCTTTGCCCGCCATAACTGGTTCTCGTTAAAGGATTTAAAGTACATTCATTTCAAATACACAGCAGGGCCTCGAAAGTCCTCCTCCTGTATTGTTATTTTTGGTCACTACCTCTGGGCGGGCGGGCGTGCATGCCTGCCCGCTGCCCTCCTTGGATGTTTAGTGGCAGCCGTTGCTCAAGCTCCACACCGGATTCAAACCCCTCATTCCCCGGCCATTACCCGGGGTCACAATGGCAGACTTGCCCGCCTCCACAGGATTCTCATTGTAGCAGTACTGAACAAGTACACAGCAAGTAGAAAATGTAAATTAAAAACAAAACGTAAGCTTTTTAACAATGTCATGGAAAGTTGAGAAGGAAGTCACACATTACCTGACATCACTGAGTGAGGAAGAGCAATCACGCCATGTTGCGCAGTAGTCCAGCATGGCCGTCACTACACAAACAGCTGTTTGCGGTGCGTTACACAGTGAGTTTGGTGTGTCAGTGTGAAGCAGTACTCTAATTACACTCCCTGTTTGATGTATACACATGCAAGATGTTTGAAAGCACGTTAGGCCTGCAATTTAGCATTCAATGTGATTTCTGCCCTTAAAACGCTGCTTTGCGTCACATCCAGATTTTTCACCGGGACTTTTGGCATGTATCCCACTCCGCCATGCCCCCCTCCAGGTGTTAGACCCCTTGAAACATGTTTTCCATCACTTTTGTGGCCAGCATAATTTTTTCTATTTTTAAAGTTCGCCTCCCCATTGAAGTCTATTGCGGTTCGCGAATTTTTCCGCGAACCGAACCTTCTGCGGAAGTTCGCGAACCCGGTTCGCGAACCGAAAATCGGAGGTTCGCGACATCTCTACTTCCCGGTAATTACTATAACAATTATGAAAAGAAAATGTGTTTGTGTATAATTCTAAGGCAATATATGTGTACTGAATGCACTTTCCTTTGCAATGTGTTGCAATGGTCTGTTTAATAGAAAATGGACTCAGGCTTGGTTTATACTCCAGAGTGTATTTTCATCACCGCAGTCCACAAACACAGTTGTGGCCGCTTTTCAGCATCTGTACTTGAGAGAACAGTTAAAAGAACTGGACTATTCTACAGCAAGGGGACCTTTACTGAAGTAGTCCCACTGACACACTGGTTCCCCCTCCCCCGTGGGCCTTGCCTATAGGGTCAGTGCATGCCAAGGTTGAGGGGGCAAGTACTGCTCTGAACTCGGCTGGGTACATACGATCGGCTGCCACTCAGGTGCATGCAAAACACATATGATCTGCTGCCGCTGTTCTGTCTGTGCTCCGCCCCCCCAAACTTCCATCGGCCAGGCAGTGCAGCATGAAACTCTAGCCCCACTAAGTCTCCAATCTGCACACAGTGACTCTGGGGGTGATGGAAAGAAGGTCAGACAGCCCCATAGAACATGTGCAGCAATGTAAGCAAGCATATATCCAATAGATCACTGCGCTTGTCAAATACCCTGTAACACAAATTCAGAACATGCACATAGTGCCCAACATTACCTTCAACAAGCAATTGAGGTGAAGTGACCATCCTTTGCTGCGATCCCGACAGCGAGATTTCCAGTGGAGCGCAGTATATTTCCGGGTATTAATGTATGCAAGCAGTTACTTTTAGGTGACAGGCAGCTATTAGTTTGATGGAGAGACACAGTCATGTAAAACCAAAAAATATATGTGCGTGTGTGGATAGAGGGGGGGGGGGGGGTGTTGGGGTGAAGGGCAAGAAGCACCTTATGAAATGGGGGGGGGGTAAATGAGGGAGCACCGGATGAAGTATTGGGGGGGGGGGGGGAGGAGGGAGGAAATGAGTACATGATATATTGAAACGAAAAAAGCACTTGTTGAAATATGGGGTGGATAGAGGAGTGCACCTGACAAAAATGATGGTGGATGGGGGATGAGAGAATCTGATGAAATATGAAAGGGGGCCAAGAGAGCAACTGGCAAAATATAGGGGGGAGGGGCTGGCTAAGAGGGCACCTGATGAAATATGGGGAGAGGGTTAAAGCGGACCCAAACCAAACTTTTTTTTATTCAAAATATTTAGTTGCACCACTCTGACACATACAGAGATAAATAAACACTCCTTCAAGCCTATGAGCATTTCAGTGCATGCTTTTCACCCTTCTCTTTTCATAACTAGGGTTATACAGGTGGCAGCCATTAGCAATTCCTCCTTTGCCAGACACCACCTACTCCACCAGTTTGCCGGATTCTGTCCCGGCAATATGAAAGGAAGGGAGGGGTTCCTCCATTAAATGTAAAATATTTTATATTTGTCATCATGCAGCTGAAAAAAGGCTGCTATTTATTATTATAATTTAGAAAATAGATTTCATTTCTGAAATCTTGTATCTTTAATTTGGGTCCACTTTAATGAGGGCACCTGGTGGAATATGGGGGGACTGAGAGGATATTTGATGAAATGTTGGGGTGCTAAGAGAACACCTGGGAGGAATGATAAAACATGGGGTAGGAGATCACCTGATGAAATAGGAAGGGGGGGGGGGCAGAAGTAAAGAGAGAGGCCAACTGCCAGAATAGTGTTCAAGTGTACAAGTAGATCAGCTAATGTCTTTGTATAGATCCACGCTATGGTGTTTTCTTAAAATAATGTTTGAGATTCCCCATGAGGAGATACAAATTGTCTAAAACCTGTTCAGAACCATTAGAATAATACTAAGCTTGAAAAAGCGCTTTGTATAATGATTTCCCGAGCGCATGTATGAATAATTACATTGTATTTATTCATTTCCGAGTTAAAGAGATCACTTCCTGACTGACGTCAGCAAGTGAAAAAAAAAAAAATCACCGCTGAGCAAAAGCACTTATAAAAGCGCTTTTCTAAGCTCAAATCGCACAGAAAAGCTCTTCAAAAATCACAGTATAAATCACTCAGCGCAGGTGATTTATAATGTGAACAAGGCCTAACTTTATGTGACAGCTACACAGGAAATCATTAGTTTAGGGTGTTTTTTTTACTTAGAGAAAACCTGTAAAGAAGAAAACCTATCCCTGGAGGGGGGGGGGGGGGGGGGAACTCACCTCAGGTGGGGGGGGAAGCCTTCGGATGCTATTGAGGCTTCCCCCATCCTCCTCGGTCCCACGGCGGCAGGGAAAATATTCCCGGAACAGCGTTGATGTAAATATTTACCTCCCCGGCTCAAGCGCAGGTGCAGTATCCGCTCTCCGCACGGAGAGAGGCGAAAATAGCCGATCTCCGTCGGGCCGTTCTACTGTGCAGGTGCAAGTCTCCTGAGCCTGCGCAGTAGAGTGGACCCGACGGAGATCGGATATTTTCGCCTATCTCAGTGCGTAAAGCCGCAACAGTGCCCCCGCTGGAGCCAGGAGAGGTAAATAGATCAGCGCTTGTCAGGCTTGTCGAGGGAGGATTCCGGGACACTTCAGGGGAGCAATCGCTGGACTGCCTACAGCTACAGGAGTGGGGGAAGCCTCATTGGGACCCTGAGGCTTCCCCCTCCCGGAATGAGTACCCCCCCAGGGGAACTTTTTTTGTTACAGAGTCTCTTTAAGACAACTGCAAAAGTAGTACAGAGGAGCCAACAGGGTAAAAACAATATTTATTTAAAATGGATAAAATGAAGTAGGTAGCGGTGGACTTACAAAACAGACACAAAAAATTGCTGTTTTAAGCAAAAATCAGTTTATTTACATACTCCAAACAAGGTGCAACGCGTTTCGTGGGTATATCCCACTTCCTCAGGCAATAAATAGGAGCATATCACTGTTGACAGAAGACAGTATGCTAAGTACTCATACAGACAGCCAAGATATATATATAAAAAAAAAAATATACAAAAAATTATTAAAAAAAAAAAAAGGATATATAGAATATTTTCATAAAATGGATAAAATGGGCTTTGAATTAAATATATATCTGTGTATATGCGTGCTCATATTTTTGTCTCTTTCATACATATTAACACAGGGGTATATAGTGTATTCTAAGTATAATAGGTTGTGGTGAAAGAAGCTGGGGGTGGGGAAAGAAACTGGGGGTGCAGTCCGGTACATAGCCTGGCGCCTCTGTACTGAGCAATGTTGGAATGAGGCCTCTTATACTGTGTTAATCCCCTATTAGGGGGTAATTAGCCAATGGGAGGGAGAGTGTGGGTGTGCATCATTAGTGTGGGCCGTCGCTCTGTGTATGACATCACTCACATGTCTAATGCAGTCCTCATAATAAGAGCTGGTGAGGGCAGGATTTGCGTGTCTGATTTTGTGGTGGCTGGATAGTGCACTGGTCAAGGGCTCCGTCTCCGACACAGGAGACCCGAGTTCGAATCTCGGCTCTGCTTGCTCAGCAAGCCAGCACCCACTCAACAGGAGACACTGGGCAAAATCTCCCATATAAAATGTATACTTATATAACCTGCTAGTGTTTCAGTTAGGACAGGCAGCATGTTGAGAAGGGGTTTTTATGCCTATTCTGGGGGATACCTCATTTTGAGTATAAAAAAATATAAAGGTTATAAAGCAAAAAATAAAATAAAAGTAGATATAACATTAAAAATCAATGTGGTGATAAAAATAATTAATAGTACATGAGTAATAAACGAGATAGAAATTATGAATAGTGTAAAACATATAACATAAGACCATTAGACCAATACAATTAGTATATTCAATAGTAATTATAAAAATAACTCAAACATTGTGCAAAATGGCAAATTAATGATTTATACACTGCAAAGGATTGTTCGGTATGGACCCATATATACAGTTTTAGACTGGGTGGTTTAAAAAGTCTAAAACTCAAAAAGGTTTAAAAAGGTCTAAAAGTTGGATGGGTCTAAAACAGAAAAAAATAAATAAATAACACCCCATATAGTCAGTATAGAAGAATTTTTAGAAATTGTACAGATCCAAATGAATATAAAACACAATCAAGAACCCTTACAGAAAAATTTCTAACGAGAAAGTACCCCAGCAAACTAGTCAAAGATGCCAAAACCAAAGCCAACCAACCCAAAAATACACAGATTAACTCAGTAAACCAGTCCACAACCAGCACTACAACACCAAGATTCATCACCAGATTCAGTGCCCAACATAAAGAGATCCGTAACATCCTCCAAAACTGATGGGAAATCCTCTTACAGGACCCCTACCTTTTACCTCTTCTACCAAACACCCCAGCCCTGACATTCAGAATGGCTCCCAATCTTAAGAACATTTTGGCCCCGAGCCGACTACGCTCACACCCCATTGCCACTGCAAAAACACTGAAATTGAAACAACCAGGCTCCGCCCCTTGTCATAACCACAGATGCCAAGCATCTGCACAATAGCAACCCAGATTTGTTCTGTATCACCCTTATCGAAACCATTAACCATGCACTCCCAGATGCCTTTGACAATTTGAAAAAAACGTGAAATGTACTGGATCCAGTTACTAAATACCCTCACACCTAGCGGTCTCAACGAGCAGCTAGAAAAACTATTTTAATGCATTTTAATACTCCGCTTTTTCCTTTTTTATGGTCCTCTTTTATTTTTTTATTTTTTGTTTATGTTGTTTTTTTATGTTTATGTATATTTGTGCTGTTGTTTATATTCAGTGTGTCTTATTATATATATCTGGTTTTATACCCATTCCTTGCCATGTTTTCACTTTTTTTTTTTCTGTTTTAGAACCATCCAACGTTTAGACCTTTTTGATTTTTAGACTTTTTAAACCACCCAGTCTAAAACTGGATATGGATACTGGTTTTATACCCATTCCTTGCCATGTTTTCACTTTTTTTCTGTTTTAGACCCATCCAACGTTTAGACCTTTTTGATTTTTAGACTTTTTAAACCACCCAGTCTAAAACTGGATATATGGGTTCATACCGAACAATCCTTCGCAGTGTATAAATCATTAATTTGCCATTTTGTAGAATGTTTGAGTTATTTTTATAATTACTATTGAATATACTAATTTTATTGGTCTAATGGTCTTATGTTATATGTTTTACACTATTCATCATGCAAATCTTGCCCTCACCAGCTCTTATTATGAGGACTGCATTAGACATGTGAGTGATGTCATACACAGAGCGACGGCCCACACTGATGATGCACACCCACACTCTCCCTCCCATTGGCTAATTATCCCCTAATAGGGGATTAACACAGTATAAGAGGCCTCATTCCAACATTGCTCGGTACAGAGGCGCCAGGCTATGTACCGGACTGCATTGGGTGAGTCTTTTGATTACTTTATTTAACCCCTTTTTAAGCACTTAATTTGTTGTATGTAGGAATACTCTTTATCCACACACCTCACCAGTCCCTATGTTTGCACATGTAAGACCTATATGCATATAAGATTGCTTCTCTTACTAGTCCACACATTGATCGCTTCCCCCCGACGGGAAGAAAAGGAAAAAAAAAAAACAAAGCAAAAAAAACACCCCCAGTTTCTTTCCCCACAACCTATTATACTAATACACTATATACCCCTGTGTTAATATGTATGAGAGAGACAAAAATATGAGCACACATATACACAGATATATATTTAATTCAAAGCCCATTTTATGAAAATATTCTATATATCATTTTTTAAAAATATTTTGTATAATTTTTTTGTATATATATCTTGGCTGTCTGTATGAGTACTTAGCATGCTGTCTTCTGCCAACAGTGATATGCTCCTATTTATTGCCTGAGGAAGTGGGATATACCCACTAAACGCATTGCACCTTGTTTGGAGTATGTAAATAAACTGATTTTTGCTTAAAACAGCAATTTTTTGTGACTGTTTTGGATGGGTAAGTCCACCGCTACCTACTTCATTTTAAAGAAATATTGTTTTTACCCTGTTGGCGCCTCTGTACTACTTTTGCAGTTGCAGCAATACTACACTATACTGGGCTCTCGGTGTCTTCCCTTATAACTTGACATTTCTTTAAGACAACTGTATATTGTATGTGTGCACATGTATTCTACATTTTACAGATCTCATCATAGTGCAGGCACTGCACGGGTCACCAGACCTCATTTTATTTTAGGACCAATAAGCATGCATGACAAAGCACTGCAGTCACTGGAGAGAGACATGAATTACTGTGGAACAGTGTATAATCTCCTGCTCATTTCAATGGAAGTAAGCAGGTAATTATTTCTGTTAATGAAGTGAAATGTGATTAGGTTAATGGAATAAAATATTTTATTGCAGAGACTATTTCTCTGCCATAAATATTTAATATTTTGTGCACTTTTATTGTCACATTTCACAAAAATATTTTCAATATATATCAGCTCTCAATAAAATGGAAAAAAAATAAATTAAAAAAAATGAAATAAAATACCGCATGAAGGTCACTGCTGGGCATCAGGTGGTGAATTAGGAGAATGTTACTGCCTGGCAATCTAAAGTGAAAAAACATGGTTGTGCTTTCTGGGGTAGAGTAAATTAGGCCCAGTGTGTATCAGAGTGAAAACCAAGCACTGATGTTGAAGGAACGCCTGCAGAGCTCAGAGACCAAATTCTGTTAAAGGACACTTGAAGTGAGAGGGATATGGAGGATGCCATATAGGTTTCCTTTGAAAGAACATCTGAAAGGAGTCGATATGGAGACTCTCATATTCATCTCCATAGACCCTGAACAAGCATGCAGATTAGATATTTTGACCAATGTCTGACCCAATTAACTGCATGCTTGTTTTGGGTGTGCGATTCAGACACTACTACAGCCTTCGGCCTCATTCAGCAATTCGCACTTTGCTGATCACCGGCAATCAGCAAACAGCTGCTGCACAAATAATCCTATGGGATAACTGTCACTGCAGCAAGTGTGGTTTGTTTGCAATTATCGACGATCACACACTCGCTGCATGCAGCATTTTCTTCTCATTCACTAGAATGAGAATCAAAAAAACGATCGCCGAAAAAAAAAAAAAGTAATGCAAAATGCGTTTATAAGTGTGAATGGGCCCAAAGAGATTGGCAGGATACCAGGAAACTGATATTGTTTAACAGAAAATAAATATGGCAGCCTTCATATTGCTTCTACTTCAGGCTCCTTTTAAACAATACGTGTTGTTTGGCATCCTGCTGATCTTTTAGGCTTCAGTAATGTCTGAATCTCACACCTGAAACAGGCATGCGGCAAATCCAGTCAGAAACACCTGATCTGCATGCTGGATGGAAATCTAAAACTCAGACAGCAGGTATCAGCTGTCAAGTCTTCCTTCTTTCATCTAAGATATATAGCGAAAATCAAACACCTTATCCCAGCTGAAGACCTACCTGTCCTGGTTCATGCATTTGTATCCTCCCGCCTAGACTACTGCAACGCCCTGTTCATCTGATCTACAGATAAGGTTCTGCGCCCTTTACAATTAGCACAGAATGCTGCAGCCAGACTCCTAGCCAATGCCCCCTGCAGCTCACACATCACCCCAGTACTGCAAACTCTTCACTGGTTGCCAATAAAATGGAGAATCAATTTTTAAGGTCTGCCTGCTGACATTCAAGGCTCTAAACCATTTGGGACCCAAATGCATAGCGGATCTATTGGAACTTTATGGCCCTCCACACACCCTCCGCTCTGCCAACAACATGAAGTTGGTTATTCCCAGGATACACTTAACATTTGGTGCCCGGGCCTTTTCCTATGCAGCCCCTACTCTATGGAACTCACTTCCACAATCAGTACGAGAGGTTCCTTCTCTAGACAGCTTTAAAAAAAAAAAAAGGCTAAAAACTCACCTCTTTTCCCTAGCCTTTGAGACTGCGCGTACATTTGAAATCGGCGCCGGTAGACTTGGGCGCAGGATACAGCGTTATATAGCTGATCCTGCTTCTGCACAAGTCCGGGCCGATTTAATTACCATTCCCCCTCCAGGCCGACATGGATAGTGGGGGAATGAAATAATTCTGCTTCCAGCGATGTTTTTAAGCAACTTCGGCTCTGTCTTCTGACGGAGCCGACGTTACTCACTGAGCACTTCAATAGGAATGATTCCTATTGAAGTCTATGGAGGCGCTGGCTGCGCCCAAATCTAGCAGCGCTGAAAAGCACTGCTCCGTTGAGACTGCATAATGTAGGGTCACAGCGCTTCGAGTCCCCAGGTAGAAAAGCGCTATAAAAATATTATTGTTATTCAGGGTCTATGGCTAAAACTATTAGAAGGAATTAAATAGAACACACAAATGCTCACACCCAGCTAAAGCAATTTCCTACCTTTATTTCGTCAGCAGGCGCCAGTCAGCCAATCAGGTGTACCGTTATACACTCTTTGCCTGCCGTACCAGATCTAGCAGAAATTGCAAAAATTAGGCAGCATTCAGGCGGGAGGCTTCGGTTGGATGTAATCATATATTACGTCGCTAGCAGTACAGGCAGGTCTCCCACAACGGTCCCCTCCGTAACCACTTACCTGTCAACCGCATCCTGGAAGCTGACCAAATAAAGGTAGGAAATTGCTTTAGCTGGGAGTGAGCATTTGTGTGTGTGTTGCAGTTAGCATTCAGTTCAGAGGCAAAGGGGGTGAATTCCCTGGGAGTGAGAGGTCCAGGGCCCACCCGCACTTCCCTCTAGGTATCGCATGGTGGTGTAGGTTCCCCAGCCAGTGAGAGAGTCCGGGCCCTTGGCTGTCGTGCAAACCAGTGTTTGTGAAGGAAATAAATATGGCTGCTTCCATATCCCTCTCACTTCAGGTGTCCTTTAACCACTTGCCGACCACGCACTCATAACGCGCGTCGGCAAAGTGGTAGCTGCAGGACCAGCCACGCAGATCTGCATCGACGGCTGATTAATCAGGAAACAGCCGCTCGCGCGAGCGGCTGCTTCCTGTCAATTCACGGCGGGGGGCTCCGTGAATAGCCTGCGGGCCGCCGATCGCGGCTCGCAGGCTAAATGTAAACACAAGCGGAAATAATCCGCTTTGTTTACATTTGTACAACGCTGCTAACAGTAGCAGCGTTGTACCAGATCATCGATCCCCGGCCAATCAGCGGCCGGGGATCGCTGTCACATGACAGGCAGGAGCCTATTAGAGGCTGCACAGGACAGATCCGTTCCTGTGCAGCCTCCGATCTCCGGGGAAGGGAGGGAGGAGAGGGGAAATCCTGCGGTGGAGGAGGGCTTTGAGTTGTCCCCCCCGCCAACCACACGCAGGCAGGAGCGATCAGACCCCCCCAGCACATCATCCCCCACTAAAAAAGGGGGGTGATCTGGTCGCTCTGCCTATTGTTTGATTTGTGCTGGGGGCTATAGAGCCCACCCAGTACAGATCTCTGTAATAAGCGCTGGTCCTTAAGGGGGGGGGGGGGGGGGGGGTAAAGGCTGGGTCCTCAAGTGGTTAAAAGGCACAGAGATAGGGAATTGATATATTTGCCAATCTAATAAACATCATAGAAATAGCAAGAAGTCCCATAGGGCATTCTGGATTTAACCTCCCTGGCGGTAAGCCCGAGCTGAGCTCGGGCTATGCCGCGCAGGGGGAGATCTCAGCCCCTGGTGGGGCGATTTGTGTCCTGTAAATTGCTGTGCGCGCAGCCAGCACTTTGCTAGCCGCGCGCACAGCTTGATCGCCGCCGCTCTGCGGCGATCGGCCGCACGCAGCGGCTGAAGAGGGCCCCCCCCCGCCAGAGCCCTGCGCTGCCCGGATCAATGAGTTCCGGGCAGCGCTATGGGCTGGATCGGGTGTGCCTGACGTCAGGACGTCGGCTGACGTCCATGACGTCATCCCGATCGTCGCCATGGCAACAGGAGAAGCCAAACAGGGGAACGCGGTATATACGCGTTCCCCTGTTTGCTATAGATGCCGGCGACGATCGGACTAGAGGGCCACATGCGCCCTCTAGTGGTGTTTCATGTAGCTACCACTCTGGTAGCTTTACATGAAACAAAAAAAAAATTTAAAAAAAAAAAGGATTTTTTTAATTAGGAAAAAAAAAATTAACCGCCAAGGAGGTTAATATTTGCTGCCTAGCAGTAATGCTAAAGTTCAACTAATCAGACCAATGGGCAGGATCAAGATTAAGGGCTGGTTTACACTGCAAGCGTTTTGACCACCAGTGATTTGAAAAGCTCTCCTCTTGTGTATGTAATGCACTGTTCTCACTTTAGCAATGTGATTTTTTTTTTATTTTTTTAAATATCACACATAGCATTACATTAGAAAGCGCTTTTCAAATCACTGTTGCTTAGAAAAGTGCTTGCAGTGTGAACCCTAAAAAAAAAAAAAAAACTTTTTAAAAACTTAAAGGTTTTGTTTTTCCCTTAGGTGGAGGCCTCTAGCAGGCATACTCCACTGATAAAATGTGTTAAAATGTGTACAGTCTGTAATTAAGCTCTGTGACACATCTGCAATAAAAAAAAAAACAAAAAAAAACAGTTACTATACAGAGGACCAAAGTTGTCAAACATAACACATTTAAAGAGAATCTGTACTGTAAAATTCTTACAATAAAAAGCATACCATTCTATTCATTATGTTCTCCTGGGCCCCTCTGTGCTGTTTCTGCCTCTCCCTGCTGCAATCCTGGCTTGTAATTGCCAGTTTTAGGCAGTGTTTACAAACAAAAGACATAGCAAGTGATACTCTGAGAGGAGCTCAGAGTGTGAGTCATACAGAGTGTGCAGGGGGCCTGGAGAGGGTGTGTATAACTTCTATCCAATCACAAGCAGCACAGCACATTCCAGCCTGACAGAGCCGACAGAGGAGAGAAGATTAGATCATATAACAGAGATAATTCAGCCACTGTGCAAATAGGAAAGGCTGCAGTAAGACAGAGCACATTAGAACAGCTATAGGAACATATAGGATAGAAGAAATAAGGCTCAACATTTTGTTAGAGTCTCTTTAACCTCCTTAGCGGTAACCCTGTGCTGGACATGGGGTAACCAGCCGCGGAGGATTCCTCAGGCCCTGCTGGGCCGATTTGCATAATTCTTTTTTTCAAACACGCAGCTAACACTTTGCTAGCTGCGTGTTTTGTCCAATCGCTGCCGCCCGCCGCTGATGCGCCGCTCCCCGCCGCGATATAGGGTCCCCCCCGCATACCCCTTGCGCAGCCTGACCAATCGCCGCCAGGCTGCGCTATGGGGTGGATCGGGACTTCCTGTGACGTCATGATGACGTCACTCCGTTCGTCCCAATGGCGACGGGGGAAGCCCTCAAGGAAATCTCGTTCAGATACGGGGGGATGCCGCAGGGGGGGGGGAGAAGCATGTAGCTAGCGCTAGGCTAGCTGCATGCTAAAAAAAAAAAAAAAAAAAAGGTGAAAACCCTCCCACGGCCGCGCAGCCGCTGGTATTATACCGCCAGGGAGGTTAACGTACTTGTATTTTTTGGACTATAAGACGCACCCAGGTTTAGGCTGCTTTCACAGTGAGACGTTACAGGCGCACATTAGTGCAGCCTGTAACGCAGCCCACCGCACAGTAATGTAAAATCAATGGGCTGTTCACAGTGCCCACGTTGCGTTACATTGTAACGCAGGACGTCAGTTGAATGTGCTGCATGCTATGGCGTTATGTGCGGCTAAGCCGCGTTTGACTGTGTGCACATGCTTAGTAGTGTTGGAGGAGGAGGTCTTCCCTCCTCCTCGGCCAGGCACATGGCTAATTAATATTCACTACATGGTGTGACGTGCAGTGTTTACTTCCTGGAGCGCCGCTCTGTGCGGCGATTGACTGGCGGGACCACGTGATGCCGCATGCGTCCAAGAGTACGCATCGCGGCATCACGGATGCCAGAGTGAGCTGCAAAACACGGCTCACTCTGACCTCCACATCTAAGAGCACCAGGCGTTGCGTTAGGGGCACGTTATGCGACCATAACGTCCCCTAAAATGCAACGTCTTGGTGTGCAAGTAGCCTTAGAGGACGAAAACCAGGGGAAAAAAACAAACAAACACTTCTCTTGGTGCATGGTCATCTTGTACTCCAACAAGCTCCAACATTATTGTGTATCCCTTGTGCCTACCTCAGTCCTTACTGTTCCCCTGTGTTCTCCTCAGTCTACTCCCCAGATCACTCACCCTCCGTGGGAGCAGCAGTGTGTGTACAAAGCCAGCCTTCAGATGATTTGCCGCCAATAAGGCTAGCGGAACTGCCAATCAGGGGTGCTGCTACTCACTGGTACCGGATCACTCACCAACCGCGGGAGCGACAGCATGTGTAAGAGGCGATCCTTCAGATGATATGCGGCCAATCACGGCCGCTTCTTTACTGTTACTGGAGCCGATGGTCTAGAGAGCGGGACCATGGCTTCGTCATTGCGATCAGTCACTGCACTTGCAGAGTCTCCGGTACCAGTGAGTAGCAGCACTCATGATTGGCCGTAAATCATCAGAAAGCTGTCTTCCTACACAAGCTGGATCCAGGGAGAAGACTGCTGCAGCGTGTGTGCGTACGTACGTACGTACGTACGTACGTGTGTGTGTGTGTGTGTGCGGTGGTCTGAAAAATATGGTAAACCTCTGTTTTAGCCAGGGTTAGTAACTCACCAGCAAATCATTATTCATCTGAAACTCTGCCCCTCCTTGGCAAAACCACTGTGGCGGTTTTTGCCCGAAGTGTTTCCAAAGCTCTTTAGCCACTTCCTTTTTTTGAATAATCTTTATTTGTCATATCGTATTAGAACATCATGTGAGAGCAAACCGTATTAACATTTTGTTCGAAAATCGCATAAAGAGAAAGTACATAGCTCATAATGTATTTTAACGAAGTCTGACGTCCTATACAGATCTATGCTAGGTCTGGAGGTGCATTACTGTATTAGTCTCTGATATTATTATACACACATCCAGAATTTATTTATACAATTATCTTTATGAAGTTGGCTGTTCACATTATAAGGTGAGTGCTCAAAAGATTATGTAACTAAAACAACATTTGAACAACTAAACATCTAGACCACTTTATTGCTTTATAGATGTATCCTGAGTATTGATGTAGGCTATGGCACAGCTTATAGGATGCATCTAGGTATGTTAAAGGCACATTCTTTATTATAAGCTTTATCCTCAAAGAAGCCACTGTTGGCTTTTGTTATTATGCTATCAACCACTAGAGTGCGTATCTGAGTATTGTATCTTTCAACCATGTCCCCCCTCTTCCCCTAGTACCACTGCTTCAAATCTCTCCGATTCCCTGAACTGAGACCAACATCCCCAGGTTTTCTTGAATATTTCTGTTCTGTTTTGCGGTATGTGGGCTAGATTTTCCATTGAGTAAACCAAATCCAACTCCCCAATCAGTTCTTTCATAGTAGGGGCCATAGTATGTTTCCAGTTTCTCACTATGATACACTTGGCCGCATTAAGAATGTGTCTGATAATTGATTTTTTATATCTTCTGATTGACCAGTCGTTGTGGTGTATTAGATAAAATTCTGCGGTAAAAGGGATCTCTCCCTCAATAACCTCCCCCAATATTCTCTCAACTCCCTTCCAGAATGAAGTCAGTTCAGGACAGTTCCATAATATGTGAAGGAGCGTGCCTCTCTGTCTCTCACATCTCCAGCAATTAGGGTTGCTGTCTGGGAGAAAAGTTTGGAGTCTAGCTGGGGTTAAGTACCAAAAGGTCAATACTTTATAGTTAATTTCTTGAATTCTCGTAGCTAAAGATGACTTATGAGTAAAAATGCAAATTTTTTTTCTTTGTGGGGGAGAGAGAGATATTCCCAGTTCCGATTCCCATTTTTCCATAAATGTCATGTTTGGGGCAGACTGGTCAATCAGGAGAGCATAAATCATGGAGAGAGTCTTCCTCATTGGTTCTTTTCCTGTGCATAATTTTTCGAAAGTCGTAGGTGGCCTTGTCATGTCAGGCTTTATCTTTAGGCGCCTCAGGTAATAGCGTATCTGATATAAGTTCCACCAATTCAGATTAAGCTGGGGAAATTTCTCCTTGAGGTATTCAAGGGATGCCCAATCCCCCTGTGTCTGGAAGGAGGAGAGTGTAAGGCCTCTACTCTCTTCTGCGTGTTGGAGGTAGAAAGTAGGAATTACCAGGATGTCCGGGTTCACCATCAGTGGAAGCAGGGGGGATGGCCAGGGGGAAATTTCAGTCAAGTGCCTAAGTTTGTTGAGACTTTTAAAGGTATTAGTGCATAAGAGGGGACAAGGCCACCTATGAGTGTCTGGAGAAGCTATCCACAACAGGTCTGTTAATGGAAGTGGAGATAAGTCCTGTTCTAGCTTTGTCCATTGTTTACAACTTATGTGTCTACTCCAGTCTACAGCTCTAACTAAGACTGCTGCATGATAATATAATGAGACATTAGGTACCGCTAATCCTCCTGATTGCTTAGTACAGTATAATATATCTCTCTTTAATCTAGGGGGTTTGTGCCTCCAAATGTATCTGTTAAAAGTTAATTGGACTTTTCGGAGAAATGCATTTGGCATAGGGATCGGGAGGGTCTGAAAAAGGTATAGCAATCTAGGCATCGCATTCATCTTTATTACCGCTATGCGCCCCAGCCATGACAACTGTGGTAAGTCCCACTTTTTCAGGTCTTCTGTTAGTGCTTTTAAGATTGGCGGGAAGTTCAGAGCAAATACCTCACTCATAGAGTTTGAAATATTTGTACCCAAATACTTTATAGATTTTTTACTCCATTTAAAGGGGAAGGCCCGTTCTAGTTGTGATCTTGTGGTTTCAGGGAGGTTTACATTATATACTTCACATTTATCTAGGTTTATCTTGAAAGAGGAGACATATGCGTATCTTCTAAGTTCCTTTAAGAGATTAGGGAGTGTTGTTATAGGGTTTTTAATATAAAACAAATCATCCGCGTATGCGGCTACTTTATGCTCTATTTCCCCTATCTCAAAACCCTTTATGTCTCTAGACCTCCTGACCTGGCATAGGAACGGCTCCAGGGCCAAGGCAAATACTAACGGTGAAAGCGGGCATCCCTGTCTAGTGCCATTTTTTTATAAATAAAGGGTCGGACAGAATTCCATTAACCTTGATACGCGCTGATGGTATAGTGTATAAGGCCCCAATTGCTGCCAATATTCTCGGACCCATATTTGTGTGTTGCAAGACAGCCTTTATCCAGCCCACCCGGTCAAATGCCTTTTCAGCATCTGTGGATAAGAGCATGCCAGGAATGTTACGCGACCGGATGAGCTGGACCAGATCCAAGGTTCTAATAGTGTTGTCTCTTGCTTCTCTATTTGGAATGAATCCGACTTGGTCCCAGTGTATCAGCTGGTTCATATAGGGGGCTATTCTGTTGGCTAATATTTTAGAAAATATTTTTAGGTCTAGATTTAAAAGCGAAATCGGTCTATAACTACCGCATGTCGAAGGGTCCTTGTTAAGCTTTAATATTACTGCTATGTGTGATTCTAGGGTCTGTGCTGGGAATTGTACTTCAGGTTTACCTTCTGCCAATGCGTTGTATAGCTTGCACAGATATGGGGCCAGGATATCTTTATATTTTTTATAGTATTGCACTGGGAATCCGTCTGGGCCTGGTGCTTTGCCTATTTTAATGCTTGCTATAACACTTTTAATCTCATGTTCTGAAATGGGCAATTCAAGTTCTTCTGTCGCGTCAGTGTCTAATTTAGGGAGATCAGCTGCTTGTATATATTCCCGAATTGCTTCTTTCAAATGATCTTTCCCCAGTTTGTCACCAGGCGTATCAAGGTTATATAATTTGGAGTAAAATTTCCGAAAACTGTTGGCGATGGAGCCGCTCCTAATGTGTCTCTTCCCCTCATTGTCTATGATCTGTGATACATATGTTCTCTGCATCTGTTTTTTAAGAGCCTTAGCCAGTAATTTACCTGACTTATTTCCATTAATATAGTATAGGTTTTGACACCTTCTTGCTGCTTGTTTAGCATATTCTTGTAGGAATTTATTTAGTTTAGCTCTCAGTTCTATTAGTTCCTTCAGGACTGCGGGAGAGAGGGAACTTTTATGTTTTAGTTCCAATTTGAGGATTTCATTTGTTAATTGTTTAATGTTGGCATTTCTTTCCTTTTTGATCCTGGCTCCTAATTGTATCAGGTATCCCCTCATAACGCATTTGTGTGTTTCCCACAGGGTCGGGGGGGATATCTCTTCTGTATCATTAGTTAGGAAGAAAGCATTCATCTCCTTTTCAATTTTTCCGCTGTGCTCCGGGTCTTGCAGTGTTGAGACATTAAGTCTCCAAGTAAAAGGGCTATCTCTTTTGGCTTTACAGTTTAGTGTGACACTTACGGGGGCGTGGTCAGAGTAGGAAATGATTCCTATATCTGCTTGAATATGTTCTGAGAGGAGGTTGTGTGACACAAGGATGTAATCAATCCTGCTATAGGTGTGAAATACGTTAGAAAAGAAGGAGTAGTCTTTAGTGTTGACATGGCTAACTCTCCATACATCTATCAATTGTCTTTCATGTAGAAGCTTTTTAATTTTATTGATCTTGGAGTGGGAGATTACTGAGTTACCTTGTGAGGTGTCAATTGTAGGATTAATTGGGACATTAAGGTCACCTCCCATGATAATACTACCTTCTGCGAAGGCATCAAGTTCATCAAGGAATTTCGAGAGAAACGTAACCTGGTCAGTGTTTGGGGCGTACACAGAGCCAAGCGTGTATTTTACATCTTTTATCCAGCATTTAACCAGTACAAATCTTCCCTGATCATCTACTTTTATATCGATTTCAGTATATGGGAGGTTTTTATTAATAAGGATCGCTGCACCTTTTGTCTTTGAGTCAGGGGACACGCTCAAATATGAGATTGGAAAATTCCTGTCTCAAATTCGGATGATTATCCTTTTTAAAGTGCGTCTCCTGAATAAAAACAACCTGTGCTCCTTGTTTCCACATGTCTTTTAAAACTACCCTCCTTTTCTCAGGTATATTTAATCCTCTAGTGTTGATTGATATGCATTTTAAAACAGCCATAGTGCTTTTTGGTGCTGTGCTCTATTTTCATGTGCCCTTATCTTAGTAGAAACCAATGTGGTCAATAAACTTAGAACTACTATACAACAAGGCCTCTTCAACATGAAGAGGATAACTAAAGAAGCTTCCGTCCTTCTCGGAATTACGACTACTCGAGTCTTCCTGTGTGGGAAAGAAGTAACCATAACCGACTAATAAAGATTAGCTTTCCCTCATTCACCCTATGTAAATAACATAACGTTCAAAACCTTTCGGAACTCGTACAGATTTAAGATACTGAAGCTTTATAACAGCATTATGCATCTGCTAGACTCTGCCCCCGTCGCCCTTCTTGTCTGATCATCTTATTTTCTCTCTCCCCACCTACCCCCTCTATAGCGACACCCCACCTTCCTGCAAATATACATATGAGCACCTGCCATCAAAAAACTAGGTCCCACAAGTGAACACATACTTTTCTGCATTATAGATTGACCCGGGACCCCCATATGCATTTGCTTACACCAATTATATAGCCCACATATATTAAATATAAAGCTTGTGTCATATCAGCGACTTTAGTTTCCTTAAGATAAGCTAAAATAAGCCTTAGTAGTGTGCACGTACAAGACGTGCGCCGTCTTCATACTTCACACT
The DNA here is from genome assembly GCF_040937935.1 of Hyperolius riggenbachi. Lineage (NCBI taxonomy): Eukaryota > Metazoa > Chordata > Amphibia > Anura > Hyperoliidae > Hyperolius > Hyperolius riggenbachi. The sequence continues at coordinate 120,336,853 of NC_090655.1, forward strand.
GCTCTTAAAGGAGCAGGCACTTGCTGAACTGTACATCAGATTAATATGACTGTAAATCCGTGTGGCGGAAAGGGGTTATGTCCAGTCTCGGGCACATGCGTATGCGAGGCCGCCTGTATTCTCTGGATGCGGATTATACCGAACCCATCAATCCTAAGTTAGAGTACATGAGACTTATCAACCGGGGTTTCCCCCAAGCACTGGGAGCACTGAGGGGCCTATTCCATAGCGTCAGCTGAGATTAAGCAACATGCTAGGGATAAAAGCACACTTCGGGGGTGAGGCAGGGGGACAGTGTCCGACGTAGGGAGACAAACCAGTCCATACGATGCACACCAACTGCGCTATGCATAAAAGTTATAAGTACAGTACCTTATCTGTGTATTCGTACCGCTGATTGCCGAAGTACCTTCGCAGTGTTAGCGCCTTTGTTTCTTGTTCCTCTGTGGCGGTCCCAAGATCAGCTTGTCTGGCTGCCATTCCGGTAGCACCACGTGTGGTAGGCTTAGTGCTTCTGTCAGTTCCGACAGTTCAGATGGCGCTTTTAGGGTGTGTATCTTATCTTTTCCGATTATGTGTAATTGGAAGGGGAAACCCCAGCGATATTTTAATCCCTTCTCGTTCAGTGCTTTCAAGAGTGGCTGCAGGGCTCTTCTTTGCGCTAGCGTACTCGGAGCGAGGTCCTGGAACAGTTGGAGAGGACTGCCTTCATGTTCTATGGCGTCCATTTTCCTTGCCGCTTGCATGATTGCCTCCTTCACACTGTAATGGTGGAGCCGACATATGATATCGCGCGGTGGCTCATTTTCAAGTGGCAGAGGGCGTAAGGCTCTGTGTGCTCTATCAATTTTAATGATATGGTCTTCTGGCTGTTTTAAGATCTTATTAAAGATTACCATCAGCGTTTCCTCTAGCTGTTGTTGCTCTATAGATTCGGGTAGGCCTCTTACCCGGATGTTGCACCTCCGGCTCCGATTCTGTTGATCTTCCAGCCCTGCTCTGAGCAGAGAGTTCACTACTGCTTGTTTGTGGGATTCTTGTAGCTTGGTTAGGTCAGCTTTCATGGTCGCCATTTCGGCCTCTATATTACCCAGCCTCACCTCGTGGCTCTCCACCTCCGCTTGTACTACTTGTAGCTCTGCTCTGGAGGCCGCCGTAATCCGCTCAGCGAGTTCGGAGAGATCATCCTTTGTGGGCAGGTTATGCAGGAAATCCCTTATCTCATTGAGGGATCTGAAGGTTGCAGCTGCAGTTTCTGAGGCCTCCGCCACGCTGCCAGCAGTGGGTGAAGCGTCGGCCATCTTGGCTGGAGTCTGCGTGGCTTCGTTCCTTTTGAGGTATTTTGTGACCCTCTGCTGGCCGGGAGACGTCTCCGGGTTTTGTGTTTTAGTTCCTTTCTTGTTCTTCTGCCTTCCGCTCATAGTTTGAAGGTAATTTAAGTGCTGAAACACGGTTCCTATAGCAAATTATATATGGGTGAATAAGGAGCTCTGAGAGAACACGTCTCTACGCCGCCATGGTTAGCTTCGCCCCCCTCTTTAGCCACTTCCACCTGCATTGTCATGGGGCATCCCCAGCTTGCCAGCAGTAGCCTAATAGGTGGCTGCAGAACTGGGGGCGGGCTGCAGCATCACAGGTGGGGGTGGCCACAGAGCTTTGGAAACACTTTGTAAAAAAAAAAAACACACCACAGCAGTTTTGCCAATGAGGTGTGGAGTTTCAGATGAATAATGAATTACAGGCAAGCGGGTGAGTAACTAACCCTGGCACCCAACGATTCTTGCATAAATAAAACAGAGGTTAACATTAAAGGTTTTATATTTCACAACCTTGGTTATCTTTAAAGATTTGGAATTAGTTTTATGCACAACATGAATGCTCTAATGACCAAGGTTGTGCCAAAGAGTACCTGCAATATGGTGACTACAGATGGCCAGCAAGATGACAACTTTAAGTTGACATATCAACTCTATGCACATAGATTATCCACAGTTTGTTGCTGGTCAAATTCCAAGCTGCATAGACTTAGACTAAACTAATATGAAAACGTGCATCAATTAAAAATTATTGACCATCTCTAATCGTGATATCAGAATGTAGTTAAAATAGTGCATTTTAGCCTTTTAAAGTGGACCTAAACGTTTACACAGGACACAAGGAAAACAGAAAGAAATGCACAGTGTGTACTTTTAGTGAGAAGAGCCTATCTAATCCCCCCTCATCTGCAATTAATAACAAGTGTAATTTAATATCTCAGCCGTGTCAGCAAAGAAATTTGGCAGTCCTCAGACACAGCTAATATGAAGGATGTTAACCCTTTGTCGGCTTCCATGAAAGCAGGAAGTAGACACTGTTACAGCTTACAGGACTCCTGCAATAAATCTGCAAATGTTTTTCTTTAAAGGTTATTATACTGTTGCTTATATTTTAGAGCAGAGAGGAATTTCTGAGTACAGGTCTGCTTTAACTGCCCTGTCCAAATGATCTAATTTTAGATAACCTGGGGAAGTGCTGCTGCCTCACTAACCTGATCTGGATGCAGGACCGGCTCTCCTCTTCCATCACTGAGCAGCACTGTAAAGGTGGCCACTAATGGTCCAATTTCTAGTGAAAAATCATTTGAGCGATCAGAATTTCTGATCAAAAGAAAAATCGTTCATTACACCATCAACGAACCAATCTTTGCTTCCCATCTATCACAACCAACAAGAAAATCCAAATTTTGGTTTGACCAAAATCCAATTGGACGACTATTTTTATAATAGTTTGTTCCCATCAATGGAAATTATTTACAACCAATCCGAATCTGAATTTCTCACTCGAACGATTTTTCGCTAGAAATTGGACCATTAGTGGCCACCTTAACACTGACATCCTCTTCCCCGGCAAGATATGACATGTGACTGGGGCCCAAAGGAAGAGGTCAGTGTTGCAGCACTGCTCAGTGGTAACAGAGGAGTGGTGATCCTGAATGCAGATCAGGTAAATATATGAACCGCTTCTTGCACCGCTCTGCATTAGGCTTAGGGAGGCTGGGAGAGTAGAGGGGATATGTGGCGCTGCAGCGCACAAGAGAAAAAAATGGCAGATAAAATATTAAGAGTATGTCGTTGAGAAACACTAAAATAAATAATTTGGTCCACTATGCTAAAATGAAGAATAAACTCCTTTCTTCTGCTCGGAATTTGTAATGGACAAGTAATTAATGCCAACGCTGTATCAATTTTTATGCAAAAATGCAAGGGAGTTTGGGTAAGGGGATTCTAATTGCAGAATTGTCAAAACTTTGATCCTTTGTGTATTTGGTTTTAAGGTCATATCTATCCTTATGTTGGATTATACTGTGATAACTCTGTCCTGCTTTCTTATATTCTGCTATCAAAAGAAAATTAGAAAATCTAATAAAATTATTTAAAAAAAAAAAAAGTGTACCTGAAGTGAAGACCGGAATAAAAAATAGATACTTGTCTCAGAAGTGGTAAGTCTCTAGATAGTCCAGAGCAGGGGTGCCCACACTTTTTCGGCCACGAGAACTACCAACCCTTCTCCCCCCACACAGGGTCACACCCCCCCCCCCACCCCCAATCTTAGCACACATAGGCAGTGACACATTATATGCTCAACCCCCCTCCTCAATCTTAGCACACATAGGCAGTCACATATTATACTCAACTCGCAATAAATCAAAAGTTTTAGGAACACCAGAGTAAACCACATTAGTTTGCACAACAGCATTAATTTGACAATTTACTTATGTTCACTTTGGCTGCCAGCACTGTTTGTGTGACATTCAGCCCTGCCTGGCTGCCTGGGATCTGCATTATGTCACACGTACTGTCATCCGATCCTGGTTGAGGGCAGAGGTTTTCTTCCCAAGCAGATGTCACAGAGTGACATCTCTTTTACCTTACAGTGGAGAAGAGGATGACAAGCGTCCTGGACTGGCCACAAAGCACTCTCCTGCATCTACAGCCTGGCGTGCACAGATGCCTGATAGACAGCTGGATGAACGCGGGGAAAAGAGAGTGGGCGGGGAGCAGAGGAAAAGCACAGTAAGCACTTCCCTTTTATACTTCCTTCGGGGCTCTCCCCTTTAGCCGCGCCTCCCCGTCAGTCACACCTCTCCCCCTCTGGTGCTGCTATTGTAGCAGATTCTGACAGCCGCGGCAGAAGAATGTGACAGGACGCGATCTACTCAGCAGGCGGTCGCGAACTACCGGTAGATTGCAATAGACCTATTGGACAGCCCTGGTCCAGAGGCTTCCCCACTCTTCTTACACCCCACCGTTGCAGTGCTGGGGCCTTCTAAACATATTCCACAAGGGTTGTTGAATATGCTTCTTGTGGCCGCACTTCCATCTGTGCGCGATCTGTTCTGTACTGGGCATATGCAATGAAGGACTGCAAATGCCCAGTAGAACAAAGCTACTCATGCACAGATTTTTTTTCTCTGCACTTTACTCACGCATGGCCAGTATGGAGAAGCTTGTACAAAGATGGGAGACCGGCAACATGAAGTAGAAGGTCCTGAGCAGCAGTGGGCTTGAGAAGGTCTTGGAAGCATTTAGACCATCCAGAGGCTTCCCACTACTTAAAGGGAAGGTACGAGGGGGAAAAAAAAAAGATCTACTTACCCAGGGCTTTCTCCAGCCCCTGGCAGCGATATGTCCCTCACTGCAGCTCTGGTGTCCCTGGGTCCACTCTGTTGCAGATGCCAACCTTGCCAGGTCAGCATCTCCTGTGCAAGCACAATCATGTGGCCTGGAGCATTCTGCGCAGCCGCAGAACTACTTTGCCTGCTCAGAATGTTCCCAGCCACTGGATGGCGACAGCGAGCAGCGCGGGCGCGCACTTGCACAGGCGCAGAAAATTCAGACCTTGCAAGGTGAGCATCTGCAACGAAGGGAACTCCGAGAAACCAGAGCTGCGGCGAGGGACATATCGGCTGCCAGAGACTGGAGGAACCCTCGGGAAAATAGATCTGGATTTTTTTTTTCCTCGGATGTGTTCTTTAAGTATCTAAAGTTTAACCTTTTTTTCTCTCAGAGGTTTGCTTTAATGAATAGCAAAAGCATGGTTCAACACACCATAGTTTTCAGCCATTTATCTGCTCATGCATATTTATTTTTGTACACCCTTCCATGTAATACTGTTGAGTTTTTCTGTATATTTTCCCCATTTGTTCTCTCTTCTTTTCTTGTAACTCTAAATTTCATAGTTGTGTTATGAGTAAAAAAAAATAAAGGATATTAAAGAAAGACCATCAAAAGCAGCTTTATTTGTATCGGCTGTACACGAAATCTACACAGATGATGGTATATTTATTTTAATAAATTTCAGCATGTATATTTATTTTAATACATTTCAGCATGCTAGTTCAGTCTCTTGGCTTTACAAAACAAGCACGCATTGAACAAAAGCTCACATTGCTGATGCACGGTGGAGAGATTGCCGGTGCTACCAATATCCCATACAGAGCTATAGGAGCTGATCAGTTCTAGCACAATGTTAAATATGGAACCATTTAGCGCTAATAAGGGTTAAAGCACGGTTTTACGTGGTCTTGTTTGAACTGCCAATATCTTCTCTATGTTGCATGTCCAAATGCCTGGGGAGAGGCAGGCAATTATAAAAGAGGTTTTCACCTGTTAATTAATTCTTCTGATAATAGAACCACTTGTCCACTGCATGTGCCATGAAACAGGAAAACCAGGAAAAGGCAAAATAAAAATAAAAACAAGTTAATTTATGGATGATAAATAAAGGGTGGTTACGCTTTGCATCATAAGCTATTCTTGTTCTCGTAGGTCTATCTACAAGCATAGGTAAGAGATTTAAAGCAACTACACAGCCACAAATTAACAAGGCATGTCCAGTGGTCGAAAAAAAAAAAAAAAAAGTTATACTGACTTCCCAGGGGTTTTATTTAACACACCCTCCATGTGACCACTTCCAGTGCTTTGCCATGCCCCCTTCCAGACGGGTGCCATGGCAGCGTTACAGCACTCATCTTAAAAGGGGTAGGGCTAAGCTCCGTGCGACCTCCATGGGTCTCAAAGGGCTAGTTAGACAAAAACCCCTGTGAAGTCAGTATACCGTATATACTTATATATAAGCTGACCCTCGTATAAGCCATGGGGCCCACTCTTCCCTCAGAAACCAGGAAAAAGTGATAAGCCCCTTTGCATATAAGCCCCTTTGCCAGTATAGCCCACTCCATAATAGCCAGAAGTGCCCCCAGTACTAGTCAGAACCCCTCCCCATAGCGAGATGTGCCACAGGGATAATAGTTGTGTCTCAAGACGCCACTAGACGGGGTCATAGATATGAGACAGCGAATGCCACACATGAAGAATCCCTGATCCTTGCACGGTTGACACGTTGCTTGCACGCTCTGCTCCACAAGCCAGGGGACACAGGTAAACTTGAGCAGCGCACTCTGCACACCATGTTGTAGGGGATGGGGGGCACGGACACAGCAAGGAGCCAGCTGGCAAGAGCAGAATTACTAGTGCACGATCCTTACGCTCCTCTGCCAGTAACAAAACCAGCTCCACCATTCATTCTGCTCTAATGACTTGCATATAAGCCAAGGGGGTAACTTTTCAGCACATTTTTTTTGTGCTGAAAAATTAGGCTTATAAGCGAGTATATACAGAAACTTTTTAAGAGAACCCAGTTCATGCTGTGTTTACTTTTGGCTGTACAGTTTCTACAGAGTTTGTTTTTGTTTTTTTGAGTGAATAATCTTAACGCTCTGTGTTCAGAAAACAGAAAATGCTTTTGTAATGCAATTTTTTTTAAACAATTAGCTTTTTAATATGCTAGATATCTGATGCTAATGAAAAGGAATATACCTCTGTGAAACTATGCATTATAATATATTATTGTAATTTTAAGCCTTAAGTCAGCCTGCTTTTTGTCAATGCATATGATGGTATGTTAGCATTACATCCCCCATACACAGTTTTGTGCATTGCATGTCAGTACTTTTTGCAATCAATATACTAAAACTACCTTGCTGGCTTCTGGCAGGTTGCATCTAATAGCTCCTTTTTGCCAGTAGAGTGGGGGTTCTTCTCCAGCAAAGCAGATCACCTGACCTGGTCCATCCCCTCCCGCTGAGAGAGACCAAAAACTTGCAGCTAGCACTGAAAATACTGTTCAGCAACAGTATTGTAATACAGCAATTCACCCTACCCAAAACCTCCCCAATGAGTTAATAAAAGTCATGTGAACCTTTTCATGCCCCATCTTTGCCAGCAGTAACATACCACTTGCCACTGCTCTTCTATTTATTTATTTTTTAAAGAAATGTGGAGGGTGTGGCTAGGGTAAATGTTTTACATTGGCTTTTTTACTCTCTCCCTGCTTGTGTATGATAAAAAAAAGAGGCGACACCACTAGCTGCAAATCATGCTTATATTGTGAAACAAACACTACATGTTACGGACTCGCAGGTCCTTCATCAGGTGCATAACATTATGCACCAGATGAAGGACATGCGAGTCCATAACATGTAATGTTTCTGTTCCACAATATAAGCATTATTTGCAGCCAGTAGTGTGCCGCCTCTTTCTTTTACATTGGTTTGTCCAGGACCGTTTGAGCTTGGTACCGGCCCTATTCCCAGGTTCTGTACCTGAGGTGCTGAATCCATGGGAATCCATTTAGACAGAGAGTAGAAAAGAACTGATAAGACACTGCAGACCTGTAGTTCTGCAGTGCTGACCAGATGGTGCTCCTGCATATAACTCACTCAGGCACGGGATTACTCTGAGCTGTGGATTTCCATTCTGAGCCTGACACGGGATTACCACCAAGGAGGCCAATTCTGCTAAACTACCTTTTTGACAATTTTTTTGGGGCTACAAACGCACACACAGCTGCCCAACATTTCTGCTTAGAAGGATGTATAAGCCTATGTACATACCATCCACCGGGGCAGATTTGGCGGGTCCACATGGAGGGGCCTGGAACAAATGAAAGTAAAGAGGAACTCCAGTGAAAATAATGTAATAAAAAAAAAGTGCTTCATTTTTACAATAATTATGTATAAATGATTTAGTCAGTGTTTGCCCATTGTAAAATCTTTCCTCTCCCAGATTTACATTCTGACATTTATCACATGGTGACATTTTTACTGTGGGCAGGTTATGTAGCTGCTCCTAGCTGTTTTGGCTGTTACAGACAGCTGTAAACAGCCATTTCCTGTCTGTGAACATTGTTACATTGTGGCAGTTTGCCCAGAGTACCGCGGTCCCAGAGCTTCTTGTGGGAGGGGTTTCATCACAAAATCAGTCATACAGCGCCCCCTGATGGTCTGTTTGTGAAATGCAATAGATGTGTCATGTAAAAGGGGGTATCAGCTACTGATTGGGATAAAGTTCAATTCTTGGTCGGAGTTTCTCTTTAAAGCAAAACTGTAACCAATAATTGAACTTCATCCCAATCAGTAGCTGATACCCTCTTTCCCATAAGAAATCTTTTCCTTTTCACAAACTGATAGTCAGGGGGCTCTGTATGGCTGATATTGTGGTGAAACCCCTCCCACAGTGTGATGTCAGGATGACCGCCTCAGCCAATTTATTATTTTTATTTATATAGTGCCGTCATCTTCCGCAGCACTGTACAGACTATATATTGTCTTGTCACTTAACTGTCCCTCAGAGGGGCTCACAACCGAATCCCTACCATAGTCCAGTGTTCTCCCCAGAACTTTTTTTCAGCCGGGTGGCATGAAAAAGTAGCCGGGTGGAGAAGAGATGACAGAATGCAGTTCTGGCGCTTCTCTGCTTACAGCAGAGGACGAGGTGAGCTGATGGCAGCTGGGTGCTCAAAACTAGCTGGGTGGAGCACCCGGCTAAAAGAGCCTGGGGAGAACACTGTAGTCATATGTCTATGTATGTATTGTAGTCTAGGGCCAATTTGGGGGAAGCCAATTACCTTATCTGTATGTTTTTGGTATGTGGGAGGAAACAGGAGTCCCCGGAGAAAACCCACAGACATGGGGAGAACATACAAACTCCGTGCAGATAGAGCCCCAGCTGAAAGTTGAACCAGGGACCCAGTGCTGCAAGGTGAGAGAGCGAACCACTATGCCACTGTGCTGCCCAATAGTCAAGCATGTGCACAGTGCCCCCCCAAACTGCCACTTTGCAAGCGATCCACCCAGTGGATCCACTTGGCCGAGCGACAGCCAACTCAATTGTTCTCGCGCTCCCCTGCCTGCTGTCATGTATGAGGCACTCTGTTGTCGTCCGCGCCCCCCCCCCCCCCTCCGCATGGCAACAGAATGCTTCATCAGCTACACGGTTGACTTTGCGTCTGTCAGGTGTTGGCCCATCGATCAGTGTACGGGCCTTTAGAGACACCAATTTATTGTGAGCACAGAGTATGATTACTCTACTCAGTCATCTCTCCATATCTGCCATCTCAGCTAATGGCACAAAACTACAAGCCAGAACAATGGTAAAGAAAAAAATGTGTAGGAGTCATTTATGAGACATTTATTTCCGTGTAAAGAGCGGTTGGCTCCCTGTAACTAATATGAGAAAACGGATGTTCATATTCTCTCCACAATTCAATATATACACGTAAACAGTTTTTTTTTTCCATGAACCAGAGTTCTCTTTTTATTCTTCAATTGTTTCTTCAGAAAGCAGGTGATAAGTGCAGATACAACATCAGACCTTCACTTCACATAAAAATAGGCATTTTTAGGTGAAGTGAAGGTCTGATGTTGTATCTACACTCATCACCTGCTTTCTGAAGAAACAATTGAAGAATAAAAAGAGAACTCTGGTTCATGAAAAAAAAAACCGTTTACGTGTATATATTGAATTGTGGACATAATTTGTAGGGGTGGAACCATACTACATTTTTTATCTTTGTCAGTAATGTTCATATTCTCTGCAGACAGCTTGCACAGAGAGAAATAGGTCTATGTTTATTCATCGCTTGGAAATGATTAAAATGTAAAACTTTGAACACTCCTGTCAACAGACTCCTTCAATATAGCACGGCAGGTGAGGGGGTATCACACACTTTGCTTTATAAACAGTTTTTCAGATCTCCTGCAATAACAGATATAAGAGGTCCAGATCTTATGCTTGTCGATTATTTAATCACTATGTATAATTTGCTGTATAGGAATTACAATGTAATCAGAAAACCATTGTTGAATTGTCTCCACACAACGACCTGCAGGTCTTCATAAACAATGTGTCAAATAGATGTTCTTTCAGTCTCAAGAGAAATTATTTTGCTGCAGTGTAGCGGCTTTATTAAGCAAGTTATACACCGTACAATTTGTGTTAGGCCAAGTAAATAATCAGCATCTTACTGATATTCACTGAATGATATGAAGAGAAGGAACAAACGTCCCAATGATTGACAATGTCTAGACAGAAGGACAGTAAGGTCATCAGAAAACTGAGCTGTCTAATAGACAAAATACTGATTTGAAGAGTAATACCGGGTACACACTAAGCTAGTTCCCATCAGGTCAATGGGTTGAATCAATGTCCTACATGTCAGATTTGCTCCCAATTGAGAATGGATCGATTTTCAGATCAGTACTGCACAAAATTGATCCTGTACTCAATCAGGAGCAGTTCATACATGTGGGAAATTATGGGTGAAATACATCGATCAGACGAGAATTTGCTTTGTGTGTACTAGCCTTAGGCCTGGAACCCACTAGAAAGCTCAAAACGCTATCGCTTGCAAAATGCTACCACAAATCGCGGTTGCTAACGATTTGTGATAGTGTTTTGCAAGTGATTTTGGGAGCGATTTTCCTGCTCCTATACAATACATTAGAATGGAAATGCTCCCAAAATGCTACATGTCCTGCGATTGCGATTTGCACAATTGCTGTAGTGGGATCTGTCCCATCCATTTACACTGGCAGAGCGGTTAGGGAAATCACCAGCGATTGAAAGAGTTCCCTAAACACTAAAAAAAAAAAAAAAAAATGCTCAAGTGGGTTCCAGACCTTAAATCCTTTAGGATCTTGCAGGCCGTACTCGGAAATAAAAATGATAATTATCTTATCTCACTCATTTATAAATGTTTAATATCTCCTGACAATTGCCCGGGCATGCATTTGGCTGCTGTTGGCTCTGCCCGCTTTTTCTAACCCTAACAACACAAACACTCAATGACGAAGTTTGTGAGCGTCAATAATTTGTAATATTCCCATTGAAATGATACAAATCTGATTGGCCGTTTGTGGCTCTACCCCCATTTCTGAATTTGATCCCCAGTCACCCAATGCCCAACTGTACCAGGTTTGAGGCTTGTGTCATTAACAGTGCAAGAATGGAAGCAATTTAAATATTCCCCGTGAAAATTAACAGGTGAATTTTGATTGGCTGTTGTAAGCTCAACCCGCTTTCCTGAATATTAATCCCAGTCACCCAGTGAACGACTGTGTCAAGTTTGAGAACCTTGTCATTAACCGTGTAAGCATGGCTGCAGTTTATATTTTCCCATCCGCCCACGTTTTCTAACCTTGACATACAATCTCTCAATGACCAAGTTAATTAGCTTTGGAGTCCTTGGTATCAATAATTTGTATATTCCCATAGAAATTAAACAAATCTGATTGGCTGTTTGTGGCTCCACCCCTTTCAAGAATTTGAGCCCCAGTCACCCAGTGACCGACTGTACCAGGTTTGAGGTATCTGCTATTAACTGTATAAAAATGGCAGTAATTTAAATATTCCCTTGAAAATCAAGAGGTGAATTTTGATTGGCTATTATAGGCTCCACCCACTTCCCTGAATATTAATCTCAGTCACCCAGTGACCAACTGGGCAAAGTTTGAGAACCCTGCCATTATCAGTGTAAAGGCAGCCATACACTGGTTGATTGCAACCAGATCCCCCAACAGATAGATCCCTCTGTGATCAGATTCGATCAGAGAGGGATCTATTAGCTGCCCATTACTGCACACAGATTTTGAATCTATTTCAGCTTGAATTAGATTCACAACCTGTGTGGCTGATGCCTGCTCGCCACCCCCGTGTGCTCCCCCGGCCAGCAGTAATACATTACCTGTCCGCTGGCGTGAGTCCCCCGGTCCATGCTGAGACTTTCTCCGGCTGGCTTGTCTCCTCATTACTTCCTGTCCAATCCTGTGACGTGCAGAAGTACAAACAGTAGAGGGCGCTCTACTGTTTAAACTTTGCGTTGTCACAGGAGGAGACAGGAAATAATGAGGAGACAGGCCAGCTACAGAAAGTGTCAGCACAGACCAGGGACTCGCGCCAGCGGACAGGTAATGTATTGCTGCTGCTATGCTGCATCGGTTTATCGCCGCTAACGACGCGCTCCCGACCTACCATCGAGCAAAAATTTCCACCGGGAGAGATCGACAGAATCGATCAATCTCGGATGGAAATCGATCAACATTTGCGTTATCGATTTCAAAGCAGATTCAATTACAGTGATCAAATCTGCTGTATATCGGCGGGAAAGCGAAACAGTGTTTGGATAGCTTAAAGAAAATCGGTAACAAAAAAAAAAAAAAAGTTCCCCTGGGGGGTACTCCCCTCAGGCGGGGGAAGCCTCCAGATCCTATCGAGGCTTCCCCAGTCCACCTGTGTCCCACGGCGGTCTCGCTGACAGAGATCGGCTATTTCTGCCCATCTCTGTGCTGAGAGCCACAACAGCGCCTCCGCTGGAGCTAGGGAAGGTAAATTTATCAAGCCTCGTCAGGCTTGTCGAGCCAGGATTGCGGGTCACTTTGGGGGAGCCAGCGCTGGATTGCCTGCAGCTACAGGGGAGGGGGAAGCCTCATTGGGGCCCTGAGGTTTCCCCCTCCCGAGGCAAGTACCCCCCAGGGGAACTTTTTTTTTGTTACAGAGTTTCTTTAAGAATGGCTGCAGTTCATATTTTCCCATGTAAAAAGGTTTATATTTTCCCAGTGAAATTTATTTTGGCTCCGTCCACTTTTTTGTAACCTTGACACAGTCACTCTCAATGACCAAGTTTGTGAGCTTTCGGGTTCCTAGCATCAAAAATGTGTGAATAGAAGAAATCTGATAGGCTGTTTGTGGCTCCGCCCCTTCAGTGAATTTGAACCCCAGTCACCCAACAATTGACTGGTGCAAGTTTGAAGCCTCTGCCATTCATAGTATAAGAATGGCAGCAATTTAAATATTCCCCTTAAATATCAATAGGGGAATTTTGATTGGCTGTTGTAGGCTCCACCCACTGTTCTGAATATTAATCCCAGTCATTCAGTGGCCAACTGTGTCAAGTTTGAAAACCATGCAATTAACAGTCTAAGAATGGCTGCAGTTTACATTTTCCCATTGAAAATGAATGGCTGAAATTTGATTGGCTTTTCCTGGATTTGTAACTTTTCCTGGATTTGTAACCTTGGTCACAAAGTGACCAACTGCCCCAAGTTTGGGGACTCTGGCTTGATTACTGTGAGAATGGCAGCCTTTTACATTTTCTCCCATTGACATGAATGGGTGAAATCTGATTGGCTGTTTATAGCTCTGCCCAGGTGTGCAGGAGGGACGAGAGACCCCCAGAACATATCATCCCAGGTAGTAAGGGATCTGTATACCAAGTTTTGTTCAAATTGGTCAAGGCATTTGAGTGATTGCGGCACATACATACAATTTTATATACAGTGGGATGTAAAAGTTTGGGCAACCTTGTTAATTTTCATGATTTTCCTGTATAAATCGATGGTTGTTATGATAAAAAAATGTCAGTTAAATATATCATATAGGAGACACACAGTGATATTTGAGAAGTGAAAGGACGTTTATTGGATTTAGAGAAAGTGTGCAATAATTGTTTAAACAAAATTAGGCAGGTGCATAAATTCGGGCACAACAAAAAAGAAATTAAATCAATATTTTGCAGAAATTACAGCCTATAAAACATTTCCTGTAGGTTCCATTGAGAGTCTGGATTCTGGTTGAAGGTATTTTGGACCATTCCTCTTTACAAAACTTCTCTAGTTCATTCAGGTTTAATGGCTTCTGCGCATGGACAGCTCTCTAACTCTTTAACTCTCACCACAGATTTTCAATTATATTCAGGTCTGGGGACTAAGATGGCCATTCCAGAATGTTGTACTGGTTCCTCTGCATGAATGCCTTAGTGGATTTTGAGCAGCGTTTAGGGTCGTTAGGTTTAGGGCAGCAAGATGATGTTTGAAGGTCTTTGGTGCTGGTCTGTGGGTTGACTCTTAACTGCTCTCACCATTCGTTGCTTCTGTTTATCCAAAATGTTTGCCTGCCACTTCAAGCCTTAACTTGAACTGAGCCTGTGGTCTTCCATTTCCTCAATATGTTCCTAACTGTGGAAACAGACAGCTGAAATCTCTGGAGACAGCTTTCTGTATCCTTCCCCTAAACCATAATGGTGAACAATCTTTGTCTTCACGTCATTTGAGAGTTGTTTTGAGTTGTTCTTCCCCGCGTGTTTACATTTTGCCGGCAAGCCGCGGTCGGCGGCTCTCCGGCTGTTCACGGAGACACCCTCCGTGAACTGACATGGAAAGGCCGCTCGATCAAGCGGCCGTTTCCATGGTAACCCGCAGACGACCAGTTTACGCCAATCGGCGTTAGCTGGTCGTCAAGAGGTTAAAGGGAACCTGCACTGAGTAGAAATATTTAAAATAAACACATGAGGTAACTTCAAATGAACATTACATAGTTACCTTGCCATCAGTTCCTCTCAGAAGCTCACCATTTTCTTCTGAAAATGATCCCTTCAAGTTCTGACAACATTTTGTCAGAACTGAAGTATATCAGTTGCTGTCAGGTATTGATCAGTTGCTGTCAGTTATAGCTGAGAGGACGACTGATGTGCCAAGTAATGTCTATGTTTCCCTATGGCTCAAGTGGGCAATGTTACAGTTTAACTGTGTGCTGACCAGGAAGCTGTTATGGGGTAATGGCCATTTTCAAAATGGAGGACGGAGAATTTCCTTGTTCACAGTGGACAAACAGGACGCGGAAAAGGGGAAAGAGATTAAGGAGTAGACTACATGGGAAGTATGACTTGTATATGTTTATTTTGACTTTTAATTTTCAGTTCAGGTTTTCTTTAAATACTCTCTCATAATTGGATTCACCTGTGTATGTAGGTCAGGGGTCACTGAGCTTACCAAGCCAATTTGAGTTCCAATAATTAGTTCGAAAGGTTTTGGAATCAATAAAATGACAACAGTGCCCAAATGTATGCACCTGCCTAATTTTATTTAAACAATTATTGCACACTTTCTGTAAATCCAGTAAACTTAATTTCACTTTTCAAATATCACTGTGTGTGTCCCCCAAACGATATATTTAACTGACATTTTTTATCTTAACAAACAACGATTTATACAGGAAAATCATGACGATTAACAAGGTTGCCCAAACTTTCGCATCCCACTGTATATAGATAATGGACATACTTAAAGAGAACCAGAGTCGGTGCGACGACGATCTCTGCCCCCACCCTCCTCCCCAGAAGTGCTATAGCTCCCCAAAATTAGCAACAAGGATTGACGCTATTTCGAAGTGTAATGGGGGGAGAGGGGGTTTTACTGTATTTGTTCTCATACACCTCGTTGAGGTTAGTTTTTATGTTTCAGACTAGTAGGAAGTAACCAATGAACAATAAAAGGTTTTAAACCAGCTTAAAGTAGGAAAGAATGAACCACTCATCTCCCTATATATTATTATTATTTAGTATTTATATAGCGCTGACATATTACGCAGCGCTGTACAGTGTGTATATATATATATATATATATATATATATATATATATATATATATATATATATATATATATATATATATATATATATCTTGTCACTAACTGTCCCTCAAAGGAGCTCACAATCTAATCCCTACCATTGCCATATGTCTATATTATGTAGTGTTAGTACTGTTGTCTAGGGCCAATTTTTTTTTTTTTAGGGGAGCCAATTAACTTATCTGTATGTTTTTTGGAATGTGGGAGGAAACCGGAGTGCCCGGAGGAAACCCACACAGACACGGAGAGAACATACAAACGCTTTGCAGATAGTGCCCTGGCTGGGATTCGAACCAGGGACCCAGCGCTGCAAGGCGAGAGAGCTAACCACTACGCCACCGTGCTGCCCATTATATATGGCCACAAACCAATAATTTTACTATCAAACGTTAGACAATGGCCTCAGTTCACTAAGATCATGCTAGAGATAATAAGGCAAGAGAAAACTTACCTCCACACGTGAGAGAGTTATCTTACCTCTTCATTCCTTAAGTTACCTCTCCTGTAGTTAATTTACCTCCTCTGTAGTTAATTTACCTCCTCTGTAGTTATTTTCACATGCAGCTAATTAACAGCCTGTCTTTAACTCTGGAGTTATTTTAAGGATTGGAGAGTTAATTTAAAGACAGAAGAGTTAACTTTAGGCTTGCCTGAGGTAAAATGTTTCCAGATTACTACATGCCTTATCACCATGGTAACAACTCTAGAAGAGTTATTAAAGACAGGAGATAAGTTTAGTGAATTGAGGCCAATGAGTTTTGCAGGTAAACTTCCTACTTTCGCAAGTGTTTTTGTGCTTATCCCTGGCTAAAAAAGTTGCCTCTGAGGAAATTATGAGGCAACTATAAAATAAAGCATTTTTATTCTACAGAAATAGCACCTTGATTTTTCTGGTATTTTTGAAACGTTATGTAAAACTAGTCCTAGAGGAAAAAAAGCTATGATTACTCAGCTTTATTCATATATGCTAAATACTCTAGTGAATAAGCATACAGCATATATGGATAAAGAGGCTTTTGATCTCGACTCCTCCATAAATCCAGATAAGGGAGTTCTTTGGACGAATGCCTGTTAGAGAAATCTCTTATAAAATTCTGTACTTCGTACCTAGGAGATTACATAATCTCACAACATAATCTCACCACTACTCAAAGTTATGTTTTATAAGAAGATATTATTTTAATGAGCTACTACTGTTGCCTATATTGGCTGCATCTTGTAAATTCAGAAAATGTAATGTGCATATTATAGAAGTGGTCTATAACCTGTAAATGGCTTTAAAAAAAAAAAAAATCTATTCATGCAGATATGATCAATGTGTAGGTCACATTTCTGAAGATGGTATATATAAATGTCATGCTATATGTGATCCTTGGATTTATTTTTACTAGAATAGATTTAATGGCATAGTTCACATATAACCATTTCCCCCGTAAAGTGCAATAAATCACGTTTTCTTTATATGGTACAACTTAACTTGGAGCATGCTACTGTATGGTGTCAGGCGACTAGTGATGGTCATGTCTAGGAGAACTCATGGAGAAGCATGTGATTGGTTTGATCAGCTGATATATTTACAAAACTCTGATTTGCGGTGATCACATTCTGCTTTAGCACATGATCATGACTAGCAAATCACCTGACCAAACTGATCAGATGCTTGTCCATAAGTTCTCCTAGACATGACCACCACTATATGGGGACAATGCAATGATAGCTAGGCAGAGAACTTTCTGGTCTGTCATAGCTCATCCTTCTAAAGGTGGCCACTAACGGTCCAATTACTAGCAAAAAAATCATTTGAGCGATCAGAAATTCTAATCGGTTTGGTTGTAAATAATCTTCATTGATAGGCACACTAGATTACAAACAATTTATAAAAATGTGGATTTTCTTGTTGGTTGTGATAGGAAGCAAAGATTGGTTTGTTGATGGTGTAGTGAACGATTTTGCTTCCGATCAGAATTATCTGATCGCGCAAATGATTTTTCCCTACAAACTGGATACTTAGTGGCCACCTTTAGTTACCAGGGCAAGTAGATGCTCCAGAATATATTTGATGTTCATCATTTAACAGCAAAATCACATCTTGTTGGGCAGAGAAATTAGATGCTGACGTAGATCAGAAAACCAGTAAGTGGGTTTCACAAAGCAAAGTAGATTGAGGGAAAATTCTCTTGCCTAAATTAAAATGGGTGGAAATATTTACTGAAAGGAAAACAAAAAACACAAAGTGGACTGGAGGAGTTCAGACAAAAATCAAAAGTGTATGCAATCGAGCAATAAACTTACAGTATTCACAATGCCTTGAGCTTCGTCTTGTTTGCAAATAAATGGACTTTCTTGTACGGTAGTGTTGGTGCTAAAATAGAAACAAAAACAGAACTTTAGAATATATCTTTCCCATACAGGGGAATGACAACTTCACATAGGTCATATGGATTATGCTAAATATAGCTTCTCTTGTGTACTGAAATCCAGATAGGAATGTATTAAACGTTTTGGGGGTTAGGGACATCAGGGAAAATTTGGTTAGTGTTAGCAACACTCTTTTAGGGGTAGGCAACTTTAATTTGTTAGGGGAATGTATTGGACTAAAAAAAGGTTAATGATAAAGCAAAGGGTAGGGTAGGATTATGCATGAGAGAAAAGACAGGAAATGGAATTAAGGTTAGAGACACCTGAGTAGTGGCTAGAAAGACACTTTGGTTAGGGTCATATCTCACGTATATAGACTAGAAGCTGAAACCTCTTTAAAATCTCTGGCACAGCTGCTGCTAATGTTATTCAGTGGAGCTGCTGCTGTGTTAAGCCAACAACATGAAGCTCCATAAACTTGTAATTTTTACTCAAGTCCAGTATAGTTTCATCCATTCCTTAAACCCCACTACCTAACCTAGATATGTAACCCCAATCACCAAAACTATCTACATACTGCCTTAGATTAATGGGTAATGTTAGACCAATCACTCAAGGAGACTGCTGGTCTTCTTCTTACACTAGGGATAGGATCTTGCCTAGTGGATTCTGAGCTGCTGTGAAAACATGACATCCTCCACCACGAAAAGCGAAAGACCCTAGCTGGAAGGCGTACATAGAATAAAGGCACCCAAGAATTTGGGCACTGGGTAACGCTGATCGTAGAATATTGACAAGTTTACAGATATTCTACTAACATCTAAACTAGCCTAGCTCTCACACTAACCATCTATTCCTAACACTGACCTTTCCCTACCTACCACTAACCTACAGCCAAAGTGGTGTCCGGGTACATAATAGCCAAAGCCCATGCACTCGGTTACTTTTACCCCCTCTCCCCCCCCCCCACTGTCTTTACTGATATTACAGTAATAGGTGCTTGGCTACACTATAGCTGAGCATCAGAAATGCAGTACAACACCCATTGGAATCGCCCTAGACGAGGAAAGCTTGGCAATACAATAAAAGAGTGCCTAATACTGCAACACCGTCACTATTCATAGCCAAAGTCCAGCTATACAATAGCCAAACTCCAGCTTTAGCATTGCCACATTCCCTACCAGTTGCTGGACTTCGGCTATCTAATAGTTGAACTCCGCCGTGTGCGCCACAATTACCTTGTTGTCACCACCATTGCCACTGATTACATTCTAGTTTATAATTCAAAATAAAAAAAAAATCTCACAACACACCATTCGTATGGAAGAATAAAATTGTATCACTAATATCAATCACAAAAAGAATAAAAACCACAAAAACACTGTAGGGAAAAGATCGGGGGAGACAATTTGAAAACATCCCCTGAATTGGGGTAGGGTGGCTGCAGGGCAAGAATAACACGGTTGGGGCAGTAGCTAATCTAGAATGGTATAATCCCATACAAGTAATATTACAGGCAATGGGGAATGAACCAAGTCCCACAAAACATGTATACATAGGCAGCGAATATAATTATACAGAGTACAGACAAATGCAAGAATCCATATGGCCAATAGATGTTCCAATGTATATAATCCATCAAAAAGTGCAAACAGTGCGTTAATCAAATGAGGTGCAATCATATAATAAGGGTTAAAGTGCAACCTGGGCATATGACGCCAGTAAATCTAGGTCTATGAGGCACAAGTGTGTACAAAAGTCACAAGCGTTCCCAGTCAGTCACTGTCTGACTAAAATTTGAGTAATGCAAGAGCATGGTTCAAAAAATCCACATCACCTGCCCACTGCCCCGCTCCGATATGCCGCAGCCACCCAGAAGGGGTTTGACATGTGCGTCGCCGGTAAAACACCGGCTTCCTCAGAGACCACGTACCCTGCATCGCTCACATTCTCTAAGTACATCATGACTGTGTACGTCAGGAAAAGAGGAAGTGCTGCCTGGCCACGCAGCTACATTGATAGGACGCCGCCGCACTGTCATGGCAGCGCGGCCAGCGTCACACCAAGGAATTAAGTCATGCGAAATATATTTTTGTATACAACTAGCATTAAGTGTCACGCAATCAGTTTCCTGTAAGCTGCTCTCTGTATGTAAATAGCAGGAGCTGCACAGGACTGGCAAACCTACAAGCTTGTTCACGCCATGTGCAGTGCTGTCAGATACAAAGGACAGAACATGGTGTGTGATCTGCAAAGGCATTGATAATGACAGCCTTATTAATAGTTACAACAAAAGCACTATGCTTCTGTAGGTCTCAATGATTTCATAGAATGAGTGCTGCAGTGGACATCAGTATAGTGACCGTGTGTTGCCTGCCTTTAATGATGTGAACACAACCTTACAATGTTAGTTTCCTACAGGGCAAGAGGCCACAGTAATGACTAAGGGCCCGTTTACACAGACAGCAGCGCTCACAGCTGGGCACCGTGGCTTGCTGTGGTGGAGTCTGGAGAGGCGAGATCTTACCAATACAAGTGAAAATTAGAATAGCTCTACATTTACCTTTACTAACAATGATAATTCTGTGAGGATGAGCTAGAACGTTAAAAAGTAACTGTAGTAAAAATAATGATTTTTTTTTTTTTTTTTTTTACAATATTCATTTATCGATTATTTAGTCAGCATTTGCCCATTGTAAAATCTTTCCTCTCCTTGATTTCCATTCTGAAAATGATGGCCACATCATTAGCCCTGCCAGGGGAGGTCTGTGGAATGCTAGTTTACTGAGTTCTATGCACAGCGGGGTATACTGCTTGCTTGGTAGTTGGAAAGAGCAATTATTTCCTGCAATCCAAGGAGGTTTACAGACCGCAAACTGTCAGGGCCATGGTCCTGACATCATACTGTGGGACGTGTTTCGCCATACAGAGATCCCCGAGTTTCTATTTAACCATTTCAGGAGTCTTCTCTCAGTAACTACACTAGTGTGGCAAATCTACTAGAAAAAAAATAAAAGATTTCGAAGATTGTGTGACTAACACTGCTCGTTCACTGTGCAGTTCCAAATTTCAGTATTAACTGTCACTTTTTACTTTGTGCTAGAAGTTTACATAGAGAGAAGAAATACAGGTCTCAGCAGGTGAATATTACATTATTCAGCATGTTCCGACAGGTTACATACAAATGGCTAATTATCTTGAATACTGATTACCCATTATGAGGGACTGAACTGAGGAGGAGTACAGGTCCCAGCAGGAGAATATTAATCAGCCATCATGACAAGACCAGCGCCACATCCTGTTTTAAGTTCTAGTGCAGCATCCAATTTTGAAATTCTTACAGTGTAAAAAAAAACTGTAATAATTAGCCAAGCACAATATTTTGTGCATAGCAGTTTGTGACCTCTGCAATAGAGCTTCTTATACTGGCTGAAGGGAGCCTATGTGTCCTGCACTAATATTTTGTGCGGTGTATGGGCTTATGCTTATGAAGTTATTTTATTCATCTACATGTCTAAAAACCACTGTGTTTTGTTTGAGACTTTAGGACACAGGTGCCAAACTTGAGGCCTGTGGGCCGAATGCTGCCCTCCTTGCCATTGTATGAGGCCCTCAAGAGCGTCAAATGTGCATCCTTGTAAACAGGAAAAGAAGGACAGCACACAGCCTTCCCATCCAGTAGTATACCAGTGACTGTTTTTGGTTGAAAAATTGTTCGTGTGACCAGAGGTGCAGCAGCAACACACATGACTCCCCAGAAAAATTAGCATGAGGCCCCCACCTGTAATCCAACCCCCCTTCCCTCTGTGGGGCTGGTAAAACACACCTACACATCTTTTACCCCTGACACCATCTACCCACATATAGAGTGGCACAGCGGAGCAGTGCTATATTTACCTGCTCCATTGATGCGTTGTCTCTTCTGTTCTTCCCAGCAGCTGCACACTATGTGCTTCCATACCTCCAGCTTCCGATCATGTGACATGCACTAGGAGGCAGAGGTAAGTGGCATAGAGCATGTCTGCCAACAGACTGAAGTTCTAAGCTGCTCTAAGCATGAGCTCCTGAAAAGCCCACCTAATTTTACCTTGTAATGAGCAACTAAAGGGAAATAATCTGAAAAATAAAGCAGCCTATGGAAGACTAAAGCTAAAATGCAAACAACCTGAATGAAATCTGAATGAAAAGAAGGAAAAACAATAAAAGACGCCAAAAAGGATTATCAAGCTGGACCACTCAGAGGACCACTCAGAGGAAATGCAGAGAAGATCAAAGGAAAGCAAGCAGCAGCAAACCAAATCCTGTCAACCAACAGATCCTAACAACAGCAGAAACCATCTCCAGAACCGGCCAAGTCTGCAGAACTGAGTCCTTTGAGGTAAGGGCATTCTGCTAAATATTACATACTCTATAGAAATAAGAACAGTTTACTTAGCCATTTTACAATGGAAAGCTTAAAACCAGCAGAGCAAAAGACTAGCCATGTTACAGAGGAGCCCAGCACAGCCAGCAGGGGGTCTCTGTCTGACACCCTGGAGATTGTTTACACACCCAAGAGCAAAAGCAAGAAAGCTAAGAAAGCTCAAAAACAGAAAATAATTCAAGATAACCCAGAGACTCTTTATGCAGATTTCTCATCTAAACCCAGAATAAAAACAGATATGTTATTTCACACAGAGGAAACCGAGGCCTGGCATACTGCTATCTGCCACCAATACAAGAACACTGAATTAGGAAGTATGCCAAATGGGAAACAAATAAGAATTATGGATCAGGAAGACTCAGAGACTGTTTTGCTGACTGTTAGCGTGTACCACACTGGCACAATCCTGATACAAGGTGTACAACACTACCTGGATGAGTTTGAAAAGCTGTATCCTCACATGCAAAATCAAGTAATAAGTCAAATAGAAAACCAGCCAGATCCTGATGCCATAAACAGTGGACATATACCTACCAAACCATCCTCCAGAGGCAAGGCTGCATCTGGTGTGAAAACATCACATCCCACACAAGACACCCTCAAAGACAGTTTATCTGAACTGGAAAGAGACTTTCACCTTTTCAGAGAGCAGATTGCAAAAAACAAAAGTGACAATGAGATTACAATTAACCAACTAAAAGTGGAATTGAAGTCACTCAAAGAAGCAAGTGATAGACTGCAAACTGAAAACAACCAGCTTAAACAAGAGATTGCAAGCCTTAAACAAATAAACATCCAGCCCAGGGAAATGGCTCCACACACCAGAGAAACAAATCAAGAGATCTGAATTTCAAGATTACAGGACAGTGAAACAAAACAAATGGAAAACACATCCCAAAGTTCAAATAAAGGAAATAACACCTCTGCAGAGAGACTCCAGCCAAAGAGACCAAGCTTATGACATAGTGCTGATAATTGATTCTAATGGGAAATGCATCAATACAAGACCTCTTTTTCCTGGGAAACATGTTAAAACAATACCCTGTCCAACAATTGAAAAAGCAGCAGAGGTCATCGACAAGCCAAACTTCACTGCCCCTAAGCATATTATCATACATACAGGGACAAACAACCTGGACAATAGACAAGACCTCATTGCAGACAAACTGTCCTCCTTAGGCCCGGTTCACACTTGCGGTGGCCCTCCGGAATCGCCGTGCCGGAGCCGCACCGCCTGCAGAACGGACGGAACGGACGCACGGCATAGCAATTAAAGCCTATGCGTCCGTTCACATGGGTACGTTCTGCAGAACCGGAGCCGGACCGGATCCGGGCCGGATCCGGACTCCGGCCTCCGTTCCAACATGCGCTATTTTTTCATCCGGCCCCTCCGGCAGCCGTATCCGGGGCGGAGCCGGACTGCACCATCCGGCCAATACAAACAAATGGGAACCGGAGGCCGCACAACACACTGGCTGAGAAATCCGGATGTTCTACCCCACTTCCTATGCGGATTTTTGCGGCGATATTGGCTGGGGACACATGGGCAAGCATTTTGGAGTGGAGCAGCACGAGCTGGAGGTGTTGGCAGGATGTTGGCAGCATGTCGGAGGTGGAGGTGAGTGCTAAACAGCAGAGGGCCTGATTCCACAGGTCCCCCTTCTGCTGACCTCCCAGACCCCAACATTTTTTTTTTTTTTTACGTTAACTTTGCCAAACGGATCCGGATCGCATCCTGATTACCACCTGATGCAACCTGACCGGATCCGGATCGGATCCGGATCAGAACCGTACGGTTCCGATCCGGATCCGGTCCGGATCCGGTCAGGTCATCCGGTCCGTTTGGCAAACAACCGCTAATGTGAACCGGGCCTTAATAATGGCCACAGAAAAACAATTCCCTAGCTCCAAAATCATTTTGCCTAAATTGCTACCAAGAACAGACATCTCTCCCCAGACAATCCAGGATATAAATAAGCAGCTAACTACCAAAATCAGCCCATCAGCAAACCTACAACTGGCAGAACATTTCTCTATATCAGATCAGCATCTATATGACAATAAACACCTCGATGAGCGAGGAGTGAGCCTGCTGGCAAAAGAGTTTAAAGACCTGGTGCTTAACAGGCCCCTGGCGCCCAGACCGCAGACAGCGGCAGCACCAGCCAATCCAAGCCAGACTACCCCCAAAAGGCATAACATAAATCTCTCCGTAAACCAAAATGTGAATCCCCTGAGATGGCAACAAAGGAGGAACCCAGCCACCACAAGACCTACAACTGAGATAACACCACAGAGCACTGACATGGCAGAAGAACTAAGGAAACTGCTTCTTGCCACACACAATATGCTGAAGGATGGACTGTGGAAAACTGACTGCCCTATAAACAGCTCATTACAAGGTAAACAAAACCAAACACAATATGAAACCCCTCATAATTAGCAGCTGGAATATCCAAGGCTTGAATGCTTCAGCTTTTGGAACCAAAATAAACAACCCAGACTTTGAAGAAAGACTAAGAAAAGTGGACATACAGATCCTCCTAGAGACATGGACCCAGACAGAGGACGAGTCATCAGTACCCATTGGTTATCGGGAATTCACTGTCGCAGCCCAGAAACACAATCATATCAAGCAGGGCCACTGCTCAGGAGGGATTATAATCTGGTGTAAGGAGGAGCTCCAAGAATACATCAAACCAGTGAAGAGAGGGAACAGCCACATCTGGTTAAAGTTAAGCAGCCCCATCATCTTTTCTCAGACTGACATTTACCTCTGTGCAGCATATATTGCACCAGCAGAATCACCATGCTCTAATCCAGAGAGCTACCAAGTCCTACAAAGGGAACAAGTTCATGAACGCTCTACCCCCAAATTGACACATACCAGTCGGTGCAGGATCTAGAGAGCCAATCCTTTAGTACGAACCATGGAAGAAGGATCCGCAAACCAGACTTGGCTCAGTGAAAAAATGTCTATTCTTTATTTAGAAAAATTCCACATGACATAATTGTGCAATAAAATCTCAGGATCGACTAACGCGTATCGGGCCTACAATCTGCCCTTAGTCATAGTCAAAGTGAACCTGTTAAGGAAGCGGCTTATAAATGGCAGGGGGGGGGGGGTTGACTCCACCCCTCTCAGACCAACAGCCAGGTCCTTAAAGGGAAACATTACATACAAACAGTAAAAACAAATTTGCAATTTACAAAGTGTTACAAAATGTATAAAAAGGTAAAAGTAATGTAAAAAGTAACCACTGGAACAACAACATTACTGCAGGAAAGCACCTCAAAAAAGGCAAGTATAGCAAATACGAGAAAAGGAAAAGGAAAAAGAAGAACTGTGTTGATCAGTAATCATATACTAGGTTTAGATCCCAGCGTTTGTTTAAACCAGAAGGTGCATGAGTGCCTAACCTGTAGATCCAATAGGCCTCTCGTTTCAGAAGGAGTCTCTGTATGTCCCCTCCTCTAGTGGGACAGGTGACTCGTTCCACTCCCTGGAAACTGAATGAATTGAAAACACCTTTGTGTACAGTTTCAAAATGTTTAGACACTGCTGATTTTTGGAACGTATTCCAATGTGTGCCACAATAATGCTCAGCTATACGCGCTCTTAGGTTGCGAGTCGTACAGCCCATATATTGGATTCTGCACTGAGTGCAAGATATAACATAAATGGTGTATTTCGTGTCACAATTAACATATTGTTTGATAGGAAAGCTGGTGTCAAAAAAATAGGAAGACACTGTGGTTCCTCGCTTGTGACAATGACAATACTTACAGGTTCGAAAGCCGCAGGGGTATGAACCCCTGAGCCAAGTCTGTTTTGCGGATCCTTCTTCCATGGTTCCTACAAAGGGAAGCTGCTCACTTCCAAACCTTGGGGAAAATACTTATCTACGGTGACCTAAATGCCAGAACAGGAACAGAAAAAGACTACCTCACTTCAGAAGGCAATTTCCATATATTTGGACCTGAGATCCAGTACCCTGAAACCATACAGAAAAAAAGATAGAAACAGCTATGACAGCACAGTCAATAAGTATGGGAAACAACTACTGAACCTCTGCAAAGGTCTAGGACTTCACATCCTTAATGGCCAAACCAAGGGGGACTCTCTAGGGAGATATACACTAAACTCCCATGTAGGTAGTAGTGTGGTTGACTATGCCATCAGTGACATGGACCCTGCAAGCATTCGTGCTCTCATAGTCACCCCATAATCACACCTGTCAGACCACAACCAAATCCTACTATACATCAATTCCTCAAGAAAACTCTCAGTACAACAACATCCAGGAAGCCTGTGTAACCTACCACCCACTTTTAAATGGTCCAGAGAATCAACCATAAAGTACAAGGAGACTCTCAACAGACTAAAAGCAATACAGCTACTTCTGGACTATCAAACATATACCTACAACCCTGATCAACAAGGTGTGCAGCAAGCAGCAAAGTACCTCAACCAGATATTACACACCATTGCAGAAATGGCCAACATAAGAAGGACTGCCCAAAAGAGACCATCAAAGAAAAACTCAAACAAATGGTTCGACAGGGAATGCAAGTCACTAAGAAACAACTTACGAGCCATATCACACAAAAAACACAGACATCCAAACAACATAGAATTGAGGACAGCACATGACGCCGCACAACGTCAATATAAAGGGACCATTAAAAAGAAAAAAACAAAATCACATCCAAAATCGACTCGAACGGCTTGAAGAATCCCTGCAAGACAACTCCTTTTGGGAGACCTGGAAACAAATTGGCAAAAAACCCAAACAAAATGATCTGCACATCCAAAATGGTCAAGTCTGGCTACAATCCTTCAAAGACCTATACAGAAATATCCCTATAAAAGAACTCAGCCCAGAACAAGTACAAATATTCAGCAAATTAAAGAACCTGGAGGAGAAGGTGAAAGATTTTCAAAACCCACTTGACACACCTTTCACACTGGAGGAAATAAAAGAGAAGATAACATCCATGCAAGGCAAAAAAAGCTAGTGGCACAGATGGAATCCTATCAGAAATGATCATATCTGGCTCCCCAGAAATCCATGCTGCATCATGGAGACTATTCAACCTGGTCCTGTACACCAGTTACTTCCCTGAGGTCTGGAATGAAGGATTTATAACTCCCATTTACAAGAGTGGAGATCGCTATGACCCAGACAACTACAGAGGCATCTGTGTGAGCAGCACACTGGTAAAAAAACTGTTCAACAGCATCCTGAATAAGAGAATCCTCACCTTTCTCACACAGCACAATGTTATCAGTAAGAGCCAAGCAGGTTTTATGCCAAACCATCGCACCACCGACCACATCTAGACCCTGCACACCCTTATCAAGCACCATGTACACAGACGAAGAAAGGGAAAAAGATTTGCCTGCTTTGTGGACTTTAAAAAGGCTTTTGACTCAGTGTGGCATCCAGGTTTGTTCCCGAGACTCCTAGAGAGCGGAATAGGAGGGAAAACATATAGTGTCATAAAGAGCTCATACACTGGGAACAAGTGCAGTGTGAAAGTAAATGGGAAAAGAACACCTTTTTTTCTCCAGGGTCGGGGGTAGGACAGGGTTGCAGCCTGAGTCCAACACTTTTCAACATATACATCAACAAATTAGCCTCAGCCCTAGAGGCTTCATCAGCACCAGGACTCACCCTGCATGACACAACAGTGAAATTCTTACTGTACGTAGATGACCTCTTACTGCTATCACCAACTAAAGAAGGTCTACAAGAAATCCTGGAGAAATTTAGCACAACATGGGCACTCCCCATTAATCTAAAGAAAACCAGAACCATGGTGTTCCAGAGGAAAAACAGGGCAGCCCAGAGCCCATCCTTTATACTCGATGACTGAAATCAGCAGAACTGATAAATATACCTACCTTGGTCTGGAAATCAATTATCAGGAAGCCTTAAGTCAGCCATGGAAGCCCTAAAAGCCAAAGCATGCTGAACGTTCTATGCCATCAGGAAAGAACTGTACCACATCAAACCACCAGTAAAGGTCTGGCTGAAAGTATTTGACAGTGTCATCACCCCAATCCTACTGTATGGAAGTGAAGTATGGGGCCCCACCACCTACCCAGACCAATCGAAATGGGAATCCAGCACAACAGAAATATTCCACCTTGAGTTCTGCAAACACCTTCTCCATGTCCACCGGAGTACCTCAAACAATGCCTGCCGAGCTGAGCTGGGGAGATTCCCATTACTGCTTGAGATACAGAAGAGAGTGTTGTCCTTCTGGGCCCACCTACAGAGCAGCAGCCCCAACTCACCCCACTACAAAGCCATGCTGCACAATGAAGACCAAGAAAAGCTGTGTGCACTGAAAGTCGTGGTCAGCTCTATACTCCCTCCAACCCCCGGCCCACAGGTCATAACAAAAGTCCAGATAAAACACACCACAGCTAAGAGCAAAGAAGACTATGTGGAAAAATGGAGGAGTGAAATAAAAGAGTCACAAAAGCTAACCATATACCAGTCTCTACAAAGAGAATATAAAATGGCCCCATACCTGGAAAAGCTGCAAAACTTTCAAGGGAGGAAAATCCTGAGTGTCTACAGATTGAGTGCTCACAACTTTGAAATAGAGTCTGGGAGACACAGACAGACGTACAAACCCAGGGAGGAGAGACTATGCCAACACTGTGAGCAGAAGATCCTTGAGGATGAAAGCCACTTCCTGCTGCACTGCCCCAAATATACTGCAACCAGGGACACTTACTTTAAGAAATTGTTGGAACTATTCCCAGACTTTCTCACACTAGAAGACGAGAGAAAAACATATATCCTACTGGGAGAAGAGGAATTCACAGTGACAACCGCTGCACACTATGTCACAGCATGCCACAGACTGAGAGGAGCATAACGGAACTGTAAACCTAGAAAATGTCCACAGACTGCTTAGCTACTGTCCCCTACCCCACACCCTCCCATGTCCCACTTTCCCCCTTGCTTTGGCAATACCTGTAATGAATCTTGGTCATGCCAATAAAGCTATCTTTGATTTGATTTGCATGGGGCTGTCAGAGAAGACCCAAAATAACACTACAGCAGGTAAATATTAAACTGCTTTATTGCACTGCACTACAGAAGGCGGAGGAGCAAGGCCCCCACAATCACTACAGTTATGCCACTTAGTTTGAGACTGTTTGACACCCTTGCTTTAGATCGCCACTCCTTTTTCTGCAGCAGCAGTTTCCTGATATCACAAACAGTGGTCAATCATGCTGCTGCACTGCTTCCAGAACGACAGGTAGTGGGAGGTAGACAAGAGAATGCAACCGTTTAAAAGTAACTATCTATTGTGGCTGGCTCCATCTCAACCAGCAGTGATGGATACCCTGCCACAGTGGAAGTTTACTTCACACCAACAAACCTGGAACTTGATGCAGATGTGTAATGCACTGGTCATATGTTTCAAAAGTTACAATCAAATCAGAAAAATCAATTGCAATCAAAAAAAATAAAAAATAAAATTGTATGGCATGTGGTAAAGTTCCCACATACAAACAGTAACTCCCAATTTGCTAGGGATCTACCTCTACTTAGATGCTGTATTCTGGCAAATGCTAACTGCACTTTGCTAACTACACAGTGTGTCAAATGCTGACAATTAAATGACAAAGATAGCAGTCAACTTCACAGATGCACATGCATTTCGCTTTAGACCCTTTCACATTTGAAACATGCCATTGCAATTGTTCTTCAATCGCACCGCAATGATCCTGAAAGGTCACAACAACATGTTACGGGTGTGCTGTGATCATTCAGGGAGGCATACTTTAAAATTAAATTATGCCTCACTTCTTTGTTAAACACGCATGATGCACTGAAACTTGTCACCCCAACAGGACCTGCTATACTGCTATCACTGTGATAGCCCCATAGGACTATCACTGCTTCTGTGATGCGGTAAGTGTAAAAGGGGCATGAGGGATTGAGTCTTGATACCTGGTCCGGGGACAGACACGCTGCGTGGCATCTCAGCGTCTTCTGTTGCGTCAGATTCGACCTCTAGTGTTCGTGCAGGAAGTAGAGTGAGCCATAAAACACTAGAGGGTGAATGAAACGTGAAGGAAGTCATGGAGAGCCGTTGCAATGTGTTTGGCCTTGAATCAGGTACGATGCTGTTACACCACCTCTGCTGGCGGGGGACAAGGGTAGAGAGCGGTTGTCCACTAGACCACCAGGGAACATGCTATGGGAGAGGAAGGGTGGAGAACCATTAGTTTATAGTACCTCAGTTTATACCTAGATCAGTTTATATGAGAGTATAAATTGTAGTTAAGAAATATTTAAGTCAAGTGTGATATACCCAGAGAGCAAAGAGTTGATGACAGAAAATAAAAAATTCTAATATTTTAAAAAGATCTGAAAATGTATGGGATTTAACACCTATGATCATTCACAGACCATGAGAAAGAAAAATGTCTCCTGACATTTATGCAATTTCTATACATACAGCTTAAATAAGAATGCAGGTTTCCAGAAGTTAATAAGTGCCAAACAATCTACAACACTAATTTAATCCTCCTGGACCATTTGGTATACATTCTGTAAACAAAATACAAAACACATTATACAGAAACGAAGTGTGCATTTTAGCAACATTTGTGTAATGCCATGTAGGAACATTATTTTGAAACAAAATTATGCTAGAATTTATTTAGCAAGCCGGAACATTTGTGGTTTAACTGAATAAAACATCAAGTATAAATCACTGCTGATAAAACATTTATCTTCAAACAACTGCACTGTATTATTAACTAAATGTTTATTTAGAAACTGCTTTTATTCCTTTTCAAGTTTTTTCAATATAATGCACTAGTCTTTAGAGAGACCTTGGCTTTTTGTGGCTACAATGGAGCTGCTTCAAGCTTTGTTCATTACAATAACTTGCATTTTGCAACAAACACACCTCCCTTGGTATAACAGTAGGTGGCACTCTATGCTTAAAATCACATCAATATACTCAACGGGCAGGGGAATATTTTCAGTACATTTCTGAGAAGAATGCTGCAGTTTGGAAGACAATAAATTAGTAAATAAATGTGACTTGCCACTAAAGACTCCCTGAGGGCAAAATAACACATCAGACTGTGCTTTAATCAGTGTGACGATGGGAGATCATGTTGTAACGGACTTCCTATTTGTTGACTATTGCCTTGCAATTAAAGCAAGAACACCACAAAGTCAAGGATGCAAGTTCTTTACTATAACATTTCTTTGAAACTAATGACATATTTGAAGCTATATATATTTAAATGAACTGGATTATTAATTATATGGAGAAAAAAAAATGTATATGGATTTTAAAAATAAGATGTTAAATTCTCCAAAGGAAAAGCAATTACAACTTTTATGCTACCCACCTCAAGAAAGCCAATGGTAAAGTCTCTGTTTTCTTACTAACAATGATGTAGTGCAAAATCGTGTACTGACCCCATCTGTATAGATAAGCGTTAAAGGGAAGCCGAGGTGAGAGACAGATGGAGGCTGACATTTATTTCCTTTTAAACAATTGCCTGCCAGTCCTGTTAATATACTGCCCATAAAGGGAACCTAAACTGAGAAGGATATGGATGTGTCCTGTTTAACCCCCCTGGCGGTATGACTCCCGCGGCTGCGGGAGGGTTTTTTTTTCACCTTTTATTTATTTTTTTATTTTTAAGCATGTAGCTAGCCTAGCGCTAGCTACATGCTTCCCCCCTCCCTGCGGCGTCCCCCCGTGTGCCCCGATCGCCGCCGGCGCTGCTTGCCCATAAGGAAATCCCGTTCTGAACGGGATTTCCTTGAGGGCTTCCCCCGTCGCCATGGCGACGAACGGAGTGACGTCACCGACGTCGTGACGTCACAGGGAGTCCCGATCCACCCCATAGCGCAAGGGGTATGCGGGGGGGCTGTATCCGCGGAGGGTAGCGGCGCATCGGCGGCGGCGATCAGACCAAACACGCAGCTAGCAAAGTGCTAGCTGCGTGTTTGAAAAAAAAATTATGTAAATCGGCCCAGCAGGGCCTGAGCGGCACCCTCCGGCGGCTTAACCGCCAAGGAGGTTAAACAATACCAGTTGCCTGGCAGTCCTGCGGATCTCTTTGGCCACAGTAGTAGCTGAATCACACATCTGAAACAGGCATGCAGCTAATCCAGTCTGACTTCAGTCAGAGCACCTGATCTGCATGCTTGTTGAGGGGCTGTGGCTGAAAGTATTAGAGACACAGGATCAGCAGGAGAGTCCGGCAACTGGTATTTTAAAAGCAAAATCCATATCCTTCTCAGTTTCGGTTCCCTTTAATACTTTCAGCCATAGAAGCTTTTAAAATGAAACAAATATGGCAGCCTATATAGGTCTCTCACCTAGGGTTCCTTTTAAAGGCCCATACCCAGCACGCAAATTTTCTGGTGACGTTTCATGATGATTGGCCTTTTCCTCGATATTTGCAACATCTTGTAACATGGTTTAATTTAAATTAGTTAAACTACGTTTAGCAATGTACGGCAATCACAACTGTCATGACAGTTGCAATCACGGATGATCGTTCTGTTCCCTGAAGACGCCCGCACAAAAGTAGTATGATAGAATCACACCTGACGTGTGCGGTCATGTGCACCCACGGCAACAGATGGCTAGGGGAACAATCGTTCATCGAACCACGTGTCACCAGTAGTTCCCCATCCACCTTCTGCAGTCTTATGGATACATAGCTTAGGTCTTAGGGTTCATTCACACTACAAGAGCTTTTCTAAGCGTTTGTGATTTTAAAAGCGCTTGTTAATGTTATCCTATGTGAGTGTTCACACTGGAGAGATGCAATTTTGTAAAAATCCTCCATAGGATTGCATTAGCAAGAGCTTTTAAAATCTCTGGTGTTTAAAGAGCTCTCGTAGTGTGAATCAGCCCTACAAGGCATGTCAATGAGAAGCAAATGTTTGAGATAATGCAGTACTATACAAATTTTGTATGCAAATGTATGCAGCTTGAAAATGGACCAATCGAATTTTACCTCAGCAGGATTTGACTGGTTAATTTCAAATTGATGCAGCATTATGCAACTTTATGTAGCTTGAAAATGAACCAGTCAAATCCTGCTGAGGTAAAATTTGATTGGTCCATTTTCAAGCTGCATAAATTTGCATAATGTAGGATCAACTCGAAATCATTTGCATTTCATGCACCATCCCTACTCTACACAGATGTATAGAAAGGTGGGCACACACTAGTCAACAGTTCTAATCAATTTAAAGAATAACGGACCTAAGGCAAAGCTACCAAATGTAAGCAAAGAGGTATGTTAAGGCTGGATCCACATACCACTGTGTCCTCTTTGTTTTTACTTGTTTTCTGTGGTTACTTTAATCACTGCTTGAAAAATTAGACTTTTGACCAAACTAACTCTCAGACAGAAAGAGGCAGGCTTGCTGTGATGTTCCCTCCTATCAACCTTCCAGTCCCTCTCCAAGGTATCATCCGCAAAAAAACACAAAAATCAGCTTTACTCACCTGGGGCTTTCTCCAGCCTCTTGCAGCCGACTGTCCCACGTTGACAGCTCTGCTCTCCACCGCCATCCCAGGCTCCCTGCACGGTACAGAGACCGACCGCAAGGTCGTCCTTACTGCGCCTGCGTGAAGCGCCGCTGTCAATCAAGGCCACGTTGTCCCCGGCATACTGCGCAGGCGTAGAACTACTGAGGCTTGGTCAATGCATGGAGGTATGTGGATCCACCATGAACATACCTAGGTCTGCCATATTCAGTAGAGACAGCAAAAATGACTGGATCACGCTTAAGCAGTGTCAAGTTTTCACTCTTAAGCAGTGTCAAGTTTTCCTCTAACCAGCACAAGTCAATAACATTTTTGTAGTGCATAACCATGCATAGTACCAGGTTCAATCAACTCCAATCAGATCACCACCGAAACAAATCATTTTATTGGGACCACCAAAATTTGATAGAGATTGTTTTAGCCAAATTGTGGCGACTGCAGCTAGTACTTGACCATATGACAACTGGGAATACCTTTTCTCCCTCTTACACCCTTTCAATTCGATTTTTTTTTTTTACACATTAGGACTTCATGAATGATCATCTGCTTTTCTACATGTAAAATTATTTAAAGAAAACCCGAACTGGTTGAGAAACAAAATGTAGATACTTGTCTAAAATGAAGGAAGCCTCGGATTGCTCCAGAAGTTTCACACATCCTCCATCATATCGACCCTATCGCCGCTGGCTGGGACCCTTTTAGTTTGCAGCCACGTTTTCCTTTGTGCATGAGCGTGGTCATACTGCACCTGCAAGAGTATGGCCAAGCCTGTGCAGTGGCACAGAGCCGCTTCTGCTTACTGTACAGGTGCAGCAGTACTTGTGCAGGCACAGTACAGCCACACTTTTGCAGGAAGGGGAGTGCAGCCATGAGAACATATCCAACAAGCTCATCGATATGTTCATAGAGTTTGTGCGTAGCAACTAAGAGGTCAAGGAAGAGGCTATCAAGATGCTTTCCTCTAAGTGATCAGCTTTTTTTTTTGGCTGGTTAAATTTCAGGTGTAAACACAGACTCCACCAGGTTATTGAACAAAAGTAAAGGAAAAATGGAGAAACCATGTGTGAAAAACAAAAGTCACATGATTCAACAGCTTGTAGAAACACCTTTAGCAGCAATAACTTTTTCTGTATGACCATTAGGGCCTGAGCCCACTGGTGCAGTTGTGTCAGCTTTTCTGTTACATCATTGTTACCGATGCTGAAAAGCGGACAGAATCAGACTTGAGTTGACTGTGTTAGTGGGCTCAGGCCCTAAGTCTTGGATTATTGTGGAGGAATTTTGTCCTAGAAGGCTTTACATTGCTGCAGGTCATTGAGATTTGTGGACATTCATTTTGCATAGCATTTTAAGGTCCCTCCACAGCATTTTAATCAACTGATGTCTGGACTTATTGGGCGATTGCAACAATTTTTTTCAGCCATTTTGTTGTTGGTTTGCTTGTCCTGCTGCATGACCCAATATCAGCCTGGCTTTGACCGTTTCACAAATCCCCTCACAGTTTACTTATTTTGGTGTACAGAGAGGAGTAATTGTTCCTTGTTGCTGCCTACTTTGGTTTCCTCAGTACATAAAGGACATGGTTTCATAAGTCTTGTGGTTTGTTTAGATGCAACTTTGCAACCTGTGCATTTCTTTTTTCTTTTGAGAAAAGGCTCTCGCCTGGAAACCTTTTTATACAAGCCCCAAATGTTCAGTCTTTTTCTAGTTGTACTGCCATGAATCTGTATCAAAAGTTATTCTAATTAGTCTGTAGATTCTGAGATGTAGCTCTTGAGTTTTTTCAATTTTTACTCCTGGGAAGATTGACAATTGCCTTCAAGCTTTTGCATATGGGAACAAGCTCCCACTGTGCAACAATGAACAAGCTCCCACTGTGCAACAATGAACTTCTCACTGTGCAATGATTGACTTACATTGCTAGGAAATGGCCTTTTATCCTTTCCCTTGTCTGATGGGCTTCTCCAAGATCACAGGTACTACCTGACTCCTCCTTGGAAATCTGTAAACACACAGTGGGGTAGGCAAGGAGCTATGGGCCCCAGTGCAAGTTTTACATACCTCCCCAGCACTCTATAGATAACAATTGATATGGCGCACCAAAACCCGCCAAGGACAATCACAGTGTCAGAGTTGCAAGAAGGGTCTGGGGAACAGCTGGTTAATGATTACTACTATTCAAAGCATCTATAGAAGTGATTATTACAAGCACAAGACCAATAGAGAGCTAATACTGTGATAGAGGGTGGACCCTTCGGGGGCCCCTCTGGCCCAAGGGCCCTGATGCGGTGGCTATTTCTGCAACCCCTATTGCTACGCCACTGTAAACACATATGAATGGCGCAAAGCAAGGTACCAAAACGTCTATATTTATACACAAAGCCACTCTTGCTGATTAGTTTATCACATGCATTTGATTAGCAGCACTTGGCTGCTACAAATTCTCTTCCTGTGAAAGTGGAATCAATATACTTTCTCACACATTCTGCATTTTGAACTAGTCTTTGTAAAATAAATAATGACAAAAGTAATAGGTTATGTGAAGTTCATCTATGGTGGTATGCATCTCTTTTTAAGACCCGCTAAGAACCAGATTTCCCTCCCCCCCTAAGATTTAAAAGTTTTAGAATGAAAAGTGTGTACTTTTTTCTCATTACTGTATGTACTGGAAAAAGTAAGCTCTTCTTGCTAAGTTTTTTTCTTTTGTTGCACATACACCATAAAAATGTTAAGAATTTTTTTAATGGCAAATTATTAATTTATTTACATGCGGAACTTGGCTTTTTTAAAGGAAGTGTAACTCCACCTGTTACTTTTGTTTTTTTCCCTATGACAGGTGCATACTATAAATGAACTTCTGGAACTTGTAAGACAGAGCAACATTTTTTGAATAGATCTTTAACCTTGTCTTTACACGGAGTTTCCGTGTCCAGCTTGCATGGGGGATTGTACTGTAGTCCATCAATTTGCTAGTCAGTATTGCATGCAACACACGTCTTGTCTCACTGAACACTTCCACGTGTCTATAAAGCTATTCACAGACATGAAATGTCACACAATCCAGCAGAGTGAAGTCAAAGGTAATGAAATCTGGCAGGTTGGCAAACCTTGCCTGATTGCTGTTACATCCCCTGTTGTAAAGTATCATCCTAGGTGTCTGCGTGCCACGAGAGATGGAATTATACTCCCCACCAATTTTACTTTTTTGGTTGTGTTTACGAACGTGGCTTCAATGATTATATTGATTGGACAATTGACCCCATTAATCCACATCCTACTAGTATTTATAATAAAACGTACAGTGACAGTGCTTGTTATTTATCACATTATGTAAAAAGAACCAACACACAGCTTGTTTATTGATGACAAACCGCTAAAGGTTGTAGAGTGGGGGTCAGAACAGCAACAAACGCAATTCTTGAAGGTGGTATGGGCTGGCATGAGAGTTGGGGTGGTGTAGTACTGTAAGCAGTACGCTCCCCGTGAAGACCTTGGGTCCCGGGCATGAATCTCATCCAGAACACCATCTGCCCAGAGTTTGTATTTTCTCCCCATGTTTATATTAAATTATACACAAAGTACTTTAGAATTTTCAGAAGCATAATAACACAATACATAACAAATTCATAAGGGTAGTTTAACTACTATCATTTATGAAAGCATATGTGTTATTCTACTGCCCACTGGTGAAGATATGTAATGAAGCTGCATATTTTAATTGTAATGCATTAAAAAGCAAACCGGGCAGCAGCCCAATTTACAATTCTCAAGCAAAATATCAAACAATGAATTACAAACCCAGGAAATGGTTCACACAGAGCTTATTAGAAGCAAGAATTCCACAGATGTTTAGAAGCTGCCACAATCTGTATAGAGGAAGGCAAAGCACTCACCAGTTGATTTCCCCTCCATTTGTCTTTTTGGTCACCAGTGCCTTCCAGTGAGCATGGGTGCATTTAATCACGTCTATGGCGAAGTCCTGTAAATATAATAACATACTAAAAGTAATCAAGACATTTTATTTGCTTCACTCAGTTTCTATCGTTACTTATTACTTAGCAGACATTGAAAAGAGAACAGGACAACACAGTCATGTCTGAAATAAAGGCTTGCAGCATTAATTACTCTAGAAGCCGGCATAAATGAGATACTTCTCAGAGATCGCTCAGATGAGTAATGCATTTGCAGAAACAGCTCATTGTTGTCATCACCCTCTGCAACTAAACTGGCATCTCTGCCTGAATTCCAGGCTTCATCCGCCTCTGTGGATGAACCGAGCTGCCATTCACGCACAGCATGGGCAAGCACAGAATCAGATATTAACAGGTCAGAAAACGCGCAATCGAATTCATTTTCTGATTGAGAGTGTTTATCCTAGCACTTACCCACGCAGCGTCTGAATGACAAATCCATTTACACACAGAGCTGAAGGCAGCCTGTATATCGGTGCAAGAAAGAGCTCAGATGAGTTTCATCTGTAACTCATCTCCACAAGCCTCCAGCTATAGAGGATATTGGTCTTATCACAAGTTTTGCAGTCATTTTAGGATGTAATTACAGAATTCAGCATACACGGTTCTCATAATGGGTCTGCTTTGTGCTTTATACGTATTCTTCACATATTCTGATACAAACTTAACAGGCATTTGGGGTACCTTATTTTTAAATTCTGCATCAAAGGCGAATTGGTTCTCCGGTTTTCCATCGGGCACTTTGTATCTTCTAAACCAGTCTACAGTAGATTCCAGATAATTGGGTTTCAATCTTCTGACATCTTCGATGTCTAAAGCAAAGCAAATTATCTTCAGCTATTATGTTTAATTCAAGGAACGTAGAGATGCTTGGGGCTGCTATTTAGCAACACTTAACAATGGGGACTCTGGGGACCGAAGGTTGACAATAAAATAGATCTTCTATTCATTTTATGTTCACAGCTGTATTTTGCAGATGTCAGACTAATAAGGAATAATAAACCCTTTATTAACAAACACCAATAGGTAAGGGATACTTTCTATAGATGGTAAAATAAGAAATCTATAGGTACGGGCAACAGTGCCTTAAAACAAATATGAAGCAAAGAAAAAAAACCCTTATGATACAATGAATTGTATGTGTAGTACGGTTAATGAATAGAACATTAGTAACAAAGTAAAGAGTCGCATATTTTTATTTTCATTTATATAGCTTTTTTATAATATTGCACCTTTCTGTCACAGTAGCAGCTTTGTAACCACACTCTGGGCCATATGCAATTCACTTTTTCGCCTGAGTTTTCTTCTAGGGGATAATTGTTCATCTTCAATTTAAATTAACTTTTTAGCACTTTGCAATGGACAAAGTACCAAAAAGTAGGGTAAAAAGTACTGCCAAAATTATTTTGAGTATTTGTTTGCTTGCTGGTGGAGCCAAAGGCATTTTATTTACAAGTTGTGAAAATATCACCTAGGAGGAAACTCAGGTGAAAAATTGAATTGCATATGGCCCTCTGTCTTTTTAGCTATAAAGCAAAGCAGAAATAATGACCCTTTGAACTTTCCTGCAGTGAAACCTTATTTAACCACTTGCCGACCGCCCACACCCGATGGGCGGCGGCAAGGGCTGGGCCCAAACGACCGCAATACGCCTATCGGCGGCGGGCGTGGTTATGCGCCGATCGCGTCACGCGATCAGGCGCCGCGACAGGCTCCGCCCCCTTGCGCAGTAACCCGCCGGCCGTTCGGAAGCGCCGGCGGGTTACTAGCCCTTAGATCGCTCCATGGAAACCGTAAATACACTTTGTAATGTATACAAAGCGTATTATACAGGCTGCCTCCTGCCCTGGTGGTCCCAGTGATCGAGGGACCACCAGGGCAGGTTGCAGCCCCCCAGGTAAGCACCCAAGCACACTGATCTGCCCCCCCCCCTTCCCTCTGATCGACCAAAGCACCCCTCAGACCCCCCCCCCCCCTGCCCACCCCTCAGACCCCTGTTTACACCCAATCACTCCCCTAACCACCCATCAATCACTCCCTGTCACTATCTGTCAACACTATTTTTTCTATTAGGTCCTAAACTGCCCCCTGGGGGCTCCTGATCACCCCCCCCCCCACACACACACACTCTCAGATCCTCCACAGCCCCCCTCCCCCCATGTACTGTATACATCTATCTTCCCCTGTAATCACCTGTCAATTACCTGTCATTCACCCGTCAATTACCACCTGTCACTGCCACCTATCAGATCAGACCCTAACCTGCCTCTTACGGGCATCTGATCACCCTCCCACACCATCAGATCGCCCGCAGACCTACCCTCAGATCACCTCCAAAGTGCATTGTTTACATCTGTTCCGCCATCTAATCACCCACTGATCACCCATCAATTACCTCCTGTCGCTGCTACCAATCAGATCAGACCCCTATCTGCCCCTAGGGCACCCAATCACCCGCCCACACCCTCAGAACGACCTCAGACCCCCCCAGACCTCCCCCCCTGTGTACTGTATACATCTATTCTCCCCTGTAATCACCCCATCACCACCTGTCACTGCCTCCCATCAGATCAGACCCTAACCTGCCTCTTACGGGCATCTGATCACCCACCCACATCATCAGATCGCCCGCAGACCTACCCCAGATCACCTCCAAAGTGCATTGTTTACATCTGTTCTGCCATCTAATCACCCACTGATCACCCATCAATCACCCCGTCACCACCTGTCACTGCTACCCATCAGATTAGACCCCTATCTGCCCCTAGGGCACCCAATCACCCGCCCACACCCTCAGACCCCTGCCCTGATCACCTCGCCAGTGCATTGCTTGCATCTATTCCCCCCTCTAATCACACCTTGAGACACCCATCAATCACCTCCTGTCACCATCTGTCACCCCCTAGCACACCTACCCATCAGATCAGGCCCTAATTTGCCCCGTGTGGGCTCCTGATCACTCGGCCAAACCCTCACATCCCCCTCAAACCCCCTTCCGATCACCTCCCCAGTGCATTAATTGCATCTATTTTCCCCTCTCACCACCCCCTGAGACACCCATCAATCACCTCCTGTCACCCCCCTATCACTCCTATCCATCAGATCAGGCCCAATACAATCTGTCATCTAAAAGGCCACCCTGCTCATGACCGGTTCCACAAAATTCGCCCCCTCAGACCACCTGTCATCAAAATTTGCAGATGCTTATACCCCTGAACAGTCATTTTGAGACATTTGGTTTCCAGACTACTCACGGTTTTGGGCCCCTAAAATGCCAGGGCAGTATAGGAACCCCACAAGTGACCCCATTTTAGAAAAAAAGATACCCCAAGGTATTCCATTAGGTGTATGACTAGTTCATAGAAGTTTTTATTTTTTGTCAAGAGTTAGCGGAAATTGATTTTTATTGTTTTTTTCAGTGTCAATTTCCGCTAACTTGTGACAAAAAAAAATTCTTCTATGAACTCACCATACTCCTAACAGATTACCTTGGGGTGTCTTTTTTCTAAAATGGAAAACAAAAAATTTGCTTTCCTAAAACAAAGAATTTGCGATAATTCAGGTTGGAGTGAGCTCGAGATGTCTCCCAGAGCACCACTGCTGAATATATGCAAATTAACCATTGTACCCTTAGAAGCTAAACACACCTCCAGAACCGCTGGAATGCAATGATGTGTCAGCTTGTTAAATTGTACAGAGCCATAATAATCCAACATGCATACAGACTGTTTCGGATTGTTTGATCCTCATCAGTGCATGGCATGGATTAATTTGGCTCTATGGAGTAGGGCTTGTAAACCGAGAGGTACAGACTAACCAGCAAGCTCAATGGTGACCCAGAACTCATTGGAGTGTGTAAGGGACTACAATGGTCCTAAAAGCCCCCTTACTAAGATGTTAAGAAAAACAAAAAATTTGCTTTCCTAAAACAGAAAGAATTTGCGATAATTCAGGTTGGAGTGAGCTCGAGATGTCTCCCAGAGCACCACTGCTGAATATATGCAAATTAACCATTGTACCCTTAGAAGCTAAACACACCTCCATAACCGCTGGAATGCAATGATGTGTCAGCTTGTTAAATTGTACAGAGCCATAATAATCCAACATGCATACAGACTGTTTCGGATTGTTTGATCCTCATCAGTGCATGGCATGGATTAATTTGGCTCTATGGAGTAGGGCTTGTAAACCGAGAGGTACAGACTAACCAGCAAGCTCAAAATGGGGTCACTTGTGGGGTT
Source organism: Hyperolius riggenbachi (assembly GCF_040937935.1). Lineage (NCBI taxonomy): Eukaryota > Metazoa > Chordata > Amphibia > Anura > Hyperoliidae > Hyperolius > Hyperolius riggenbachi. The sequence continues at coordinate 120,379,199 of NC_090655.1, forward strand.
CCTATACTGCCCTGGCATTTTAGGGGCCCTAACCCGCGAGGAGTAGTCTAGAAACCAAAGGCCTCAAAATTACCTGTGAATAGGACGTTTGGCCCCTTAGCACACCTAGGCTGCAAAAAAAGTGTCACACATGTGGTATCGCCGTACTCAGGAGAAGTAGTATAATGTGGTTTGCGGTGTATTTTTTTACACATACCCATGCTGGGTGAGAGAAATCTCTCTGTAAATGGACAATTGTGTGTAAAAAAAAAAAAAAAAAATCAAACAATTGTCATTTACAGAGATATTTCTCCCACCCAGCATGGGTATATGTAAAAATACACAAAACACATTATACTACTTCTCCTGAGCACGGCGGTACCACATGTGTGGCACTTTTTTGCACCCTAAGTGCGCTAAGGGGCCCAAAGTCCAATGAGTACCTTTAGGATTTCACAGGTCATTTTGCGACATTTGGTTTCAAGACTACTCCTCACGGTTTAGGGCCCTAAAATGCCAGAGCAGTATAGGAACCCTACAAATGACCCCATTTTAGAAAGAAGACACCACAAGGTATTCCGTTAGGAGTATGGTGAGTTCATAGAAGATTTTATTTTTTGTCACAAGTTAGCGGAAATTGATTTTTATTGGGTTTTTTTCACAAACTTGTGACAAAAAATAAAATCTTTTATGAACTCACCATACTCCTAACGGAATACCTTGTGGTGTCTTCTTTCTAAAATGGGGTCATTTGTGGGGTTCCTATACTGCTCTGGCATTTTAGGGCCCTAAAGCGTGAGGAGTAGTCTTGAAACCAAATGTCGCAAAATGACCTGTGAAATCCTAAAGGTACTCATTGGACTTTGGGCCCCTTAGCGCATTTAGGGTGCAAAAAAGTACCACACATGTGGTATTGCCGTACTCAGGAGAAGTAGTATAATGTATTTTGTGGTGTATTTTTACACATACCCATGCTGAGTGGGAGAAATATCTCTGTAAATGGACAATTGTGTGTAAATAAAAATAAAAAAATTGTCATTTACAGAGATATTTCTCCCACCCAGCATGGGTATATGTAAAAATACACCACAAAACACATTATACTACTTCTCCTGAGTACGGCAATACCACATGTGTGGCACTTTTTTGCAGCCTAACTGCACTAAGGGGCCCAAAGACACCTTTAGGCTGCTTACACACAGGGACGTTACAGGCGCATGTTAGTGCAGCCTGTAACACTCCCCCAACGTACAGCAATGTAACACAAGTGGGCTGTTCACACTGCCCACGTTGCGTTACATGTAACGCTGCACGTTCTTCCGAAAGTGCAGCATGCTACGGCGTTACAGCGGCTTAAGCCGCGTTAGACTGTTTGCACATGCGCAGTCATGTTGGGGAGGAGCGGAGAGCGGCCAGGCACATGGCTAATTAATATTCACTGCACGTTGTGACGTGCAGTGTGTACTTCCTGGTGCGGCCGCTCTGTGCGGCGATTGGCCGGCGGGACCACGTGATGCCGCATGCGACGCGGCTCACTCTGACGTCCACATCGAAGAGCACCAGGCCTTGCGTTCGGCACGTTATGCGACCTTAACGTAGCACCTAACGCAACGTCTTGGTGTGCAAGTAGCCTTAGACTTCACAGGGGTGCTTACAATTAGGCACCGCCCAAAATGCCAGGACAGTAAACACACCCCACAAATGACCCCATTTTGGAAAGTAGACACTTCAAGGTATTCAGAGAAGAGCATAGTGAGTCTGTGGCAGATTTCATTTTTTTTTGTCGCAAGTTAGCAGAAATGGAAACCTTTTTTTTGTCACAAAGTGTCATTTTCCGCTAACTTGTGACAAAAAATAAAATCTATGAACTCACCATGCCTCTCAGTGAATACTTTGGGATGTCTTTTTTCCAAAATGGGGTCAGAAAAGTCAGAGATGCTTCAAAATGGTAAAATTCACTTTTGGCACCATAGTTTGTAATCGCTATAACTTTTACCCAAACCAATAAATATACACTGAATGTTTTTTTTTTTTTATCAAAGACCTGTAGCACAATAAATTTGGACAAAAATGTATACAGAAATTTTACTTTATTTTTAAAATGTCAGCACAGAAAGTAAAAGAAAAATCATTTTTTTGACAAAATTCATGTCTTTTTTTGATGAATATAATAAAAACTAAAACTCGCAGCAGCAATCAAATAGCACCAAAAGAAAGCTGTATTAGTGACAAGAAATGGAGGTAAAATTCATTTAGATAGTAGGTTGTATGACCGAGCAATAAACTGTGAAAGCTGCAGTGGTCTGAATGGAGAAAAAGGCTCTGGTCCTTAAGGGGTAGAAAGACTGTGGTCCTCAAGTGGTTAAAGAGAATCTGTAAGAAAAAAAAAATCCCTCTGGGGCATACTTCCCTCCGGAGGGGGAAGCCTCTGGATCCTAACAAGGCTTTCCCCTGTTCTCCTCCCTCCAAGTGCCAGGGTCCCACGAAGGTGCAGCGAGGTAAAGGTTTACCTACGGCGATCCTGCAAAGGCAAAGTAGCCACTCTTCATTTGGGTTAAGGTGGAAATAGCTGACCTGATCGATCTACTCTACTGCGCAGGTGTGAGTTCTTTTGCCCCTGCGCAGTAGAGCGGATACAATCGGGCTCAGCTATTTCCGCCTAGCCTCAACGAAGAGCAGCTACTGCGCCTGCACTGGATCCTGGAGATGTAAATAAATCAAGCCTTGTCAAGCTGGTCAGGTGGAAGATTCGGGGGAGCCAGCGATGGATTCCCTGAAGCTACAGGGGAGGGGGAAGCCTCCTTAGGACCCTGAGGCTTCCCACTACCAAGGTAAGTATCCTCCAGAGGTTTTTTTTTGTCTTTACAGAGTGTCTTTAACCACCTGGGTGTTAGACGAGCTCAGCTCATCCAGTAGCACCGCGGTGGATTGCTCAGGCCCTGGTGGGCCGATTTGCATAATTAAAAAAAAAAAAACATGCAGCTAGTACTTTGCTAGCTGCGTGTTTTCCCGTCACCGCCGCTCGCCGACGATCCGCTGCAAAAGAGGCCCCCCCCCGCAGACCCCTTGCGCAGCCTGGCCAATCACCGCCAGGCTGCGCTATGGGGTGGATCGGGACTTCCCCTGACGTCACAACGTCGATGACGTCATTCTGTTCGTCGTCATGGCGACAGGGGAAGTCCTACAGGAAATCCCATTTAGAATGATATTTCCTGATGGTGGGAGGGAGAGAGCAGGGAGGGGGGAATCATGTAACCTGCACTAGGCTAGCTACATAAAAAAAAAATTAGGTCAAAAAACCCTCCCGCGGCCGTGCTTAATCAAAACGCCAGGGAGGTTAAAGCTGTCTCTCACCATTTCTTGGCTGTTTAAGTGCTTCGGAAAACAGGACTAGATTAAACTCAGTTGGGTTGATTAGCTCAGAAAAGCTCTTTTGCTTAGATAACTGAAGTTTAACTTTTACTGAGCTGAAAACAATAGGAGACTCTGTTCTTTGGTACTGATGTTCCATTTCTTAGCTGTACTACTCATACAATTCATTATCTTATAAGTTAATTTTTGCTTCAGGTTTGCTTTAAGTGCCATAAGGGTTCACACTGTACTGATCAACACTGTTCAATGTACACCCCCCCCCCACACCTGATCTATTAAATGGATCAGTTTTTATTTGGGCATCAGTTTGTCATCCGTTGCAGCCTCACTTGCGCTCCATTTGATGGAATGGGCCAAACTGATCTGTTCGAATTGAGTAATGTGAACGTATTCCATTGATTAACATACTTTTTTTTTTAATGACAGCATGAACCGTCCCATAGCCTGTCTGTTTCATTTTATGATCTTTGCTATAAAAAGTAGCAGCTAGAAACGGAGTACTCGGTTGGCAATGCTTTGATGTTTGCAGTCTATAGTGTATTATTTTCTTTACATGCCCAAAGTTATAATATATTCAGTCACACACTGTTCTATAGAGGAATACACTGACATAGGTCACAGGGAAGGCTTTCCTGTCATTGGTATGCAAGTATACTATCAACTAAAAGCCTAGAAAGAATGAATCATGAATGCATGGTCAGTATTCATTGTTAAATTATTCAGTTGGGCAGACCAACTTGTGAAAGAGGTTCACCCTTACTCTGCTATACATGGTCTATGATCAGCATGCAAGCTGAGAGTACGGTCACCTAGGACAGTTCCAGCCTTGATTCTGCCTGACAATAGGATGGCGAGATGCTTTTTCCCAGCTTCGTGCTGTGATCACATCATCAAAACAGACTTCCATCCTCAAGAGAAATGCAAGTACAAGGCTCTGGCAGTTCTTCAGATCAGCTCCATAGTTATTCACAAATAAGAGGACAAACATTCACATGTCTGGTGGTTCCAGGTATGCTTACGGACTTCTAAATATGGATTGTTAAATTCTTGCATAAGCCCATTTATGACCGGCTTTCGTTAATAGGACCCGGTTATGGTCATCTTGAAATTGCTTTTCTGGTGTTTGCCAAAGTGCTAGTGCAGGGTCTCCCTGTGGAAGCATACTTCCTGCATGGTTGCGATTTGTACCAAAGTGCACTTTACCCCTTTAGCAGCCAAATCAAGTAAAAAAAAAAAAAAAAAAAAAAAAAAAAAAAACTTATTTGGCTGCAGTGCCAAACTTTTCCTGCCACTGGGGAAGTGTGCCTTCCCCAGCCTGGCAGGCTCAGCAGGGAAGTAGTGGTGGAAGGGAGCACTCATACATACCTGTCCGTACAGCTGGATCTTCGTCTTCTTTCTCCACCGTGGCAGCAATGTACTCCTAGCAGGTCTTCTCGGTTCCGATCACATGGTACGACATGTGATCGGCATCCAGGAGACTGTCAGCGTTACAGCACCACCCGGTGGTGGAAGAGTCTCTTCCATCACAGGGTGGCGCTGCACCGCTGACAGTCTCCTGGATCCCGATCATGTGATCGGAAGTGACTGGGAGCCGGAAGAACTGATGAGACTGCAGAGTCATTGGTGGAGGAAGAGAAGCTGTCCGGAGCAGGTAAATATAGCTTTTTACCCCCACGCTCTAGGCAGCCAAAAGAGTTATCCTGTCAGAGGTTTACACTGCACAAGCAGCTTTAAACGAGTTCTTTTGTTTGAAGCTGCCATTGAGTTAAAGGAGAAATCCACCAAATGCCATAAGATGGTGTGGTAGAGGAGATTCTTAGATGACCCTGAGTTTAGACTAACGTGAGGAGTCACAGAAAGAGAGAAAACACTGTTTATAATTTGCTGCAAATTTTTATCCGATTATATGCAAAGTGCAGCTTTATTTGCTTAGTTTATCAGTTCATTCTGTAGCTTGCCTAAAAAATGTCCACCATGGAATGAAAGTAACAGCACAAATATCTGAAGATGTTACTGCACAGGTAAATTGTTGCAAGGTTACTGACGTGGGTAAAAGATTACTTGGAACTGCTTACCATTATAGAGAGAGGCTTCGGGGTCTTCAACATTTATAACCATAATCTTCCAGTCTGTTTCTCCTTCATCAATAAGTGCTAAAGTTCCAAGGACTTTAACTTTAATGACTTCTCCTCTTTCACATACCTATGAAATAAAGCAGCCAAGGTATTTAAGGCAAACTTGCTATAGCAAGAGAGATGCTTTCTCCCTTTGATGTGTGGGTGACTATAAAAGCAGGCTTAACAAAAGCATACTTGTATGGGGCCTTGGTAAAGTATTTCTGTGAAAGGGAAAATATAAAATGGCATCTGGATGATTTCTCATTTCATCTTGTTTATATAAAAAGCACCATTTTACAAATGAAAGTTTAATACTTAAAAGATACTTTAGTCTAAAAGAAAAACAAAAAACGGGGCACCAGGCATGTGTAGTGGGCTCTCCTTATGCCCACCGCTCCCCCTGTTATTCGGTACCAACCCTCCAAAGCTACTTCGTGGTCGGGAGGGTCGGCAAAGACTGCACAGGCTCTGCCCTGCGACGAGTGTCCTTGATCAGGCACCCACGGCCGGGAGCACTCTGCACTATGTAGTGCGCATGCGCAAGGTCCTTGCACGATCGAGGACACGCATCGCCACACAGCGCCTGTGCAGTCTTCGCGGACCCTCCCGACCAGGAAGTAGCTTCACAGAGCCAGTACAGAGTAACAGACTAAGGTTTCCTTTAATGCTCCAATTGCACCTGCATACGTGGGTGCATTCGGTGAATATTTTAAAGCAAGCCTGCCATGAAAGAGGATATGCAATATCAGATTTAGGAAACCGGAGTTCTGTGAAAAAAAATAAATACATATCTGGGGCTTCCTCCAACACTCTTCAGGCTCATCGGTCCCTCGCCGTCCTCCCAGGCCATCTGAATCCTCCGCTAGGTAGCCTGGTAATTCCTACAGTCAGTGGTGGAGGAGGGGGTGGGGCGACTGTGCATGTGCGACTCGGCCGTGTGCCCCATTGCGCTCCTGTCGCCGGGAGCATTCTACGCCTGGGTAGTACTACTTCACAGGTGCAGAATGCTCCAGGTGACGAGAGTGCAACAGGGGGAGCCCACATGGCCGGACTGCACCTACGCCGACTGAATCAGATGAATTACCGGGCCATCTAGCAGAGGATCCAGGTGGCGGAGGAGGACGGTGAGGGACCGATTAGCCCGAAGGGGGCTGGAGGAAGCCCCAGCTATGTAGGTGGGGTTTTTTCACAGTCTCAGGTACACTTTAAGGCACAAAATCTTGAATGAGACTTAAAAGACCATGGCATTTGATTGGAACTCACCATCTGCAACTCCTAGATCTTAAAGAGGAACTCCAGTGAAAATAATGTAACAAAAAAAAAGTGCTTCATTTTTACAATAATTATGTATAAATGTCAGTGTTTTCAGTGTTTGCCCGCTGTAAAATATTTCCTCTCCCTGATTTACATTATGACATTTATCACATGGTGACATTTTTACTGCTGGCAGGTGATGTCACTGGAAGGAGATGCTGCATGCTTTTTTGGCACTTGGAAACTGCTGTAAATAGCTGTTATTTCCCCCAATGCAATGAGGTTCACAGGCAGGAAACTGTCAGGACCATTGTCCTGACATCACCCTGTGGGGGGGGAGGGGGGAGTTCACCACAATATTAGCCATACAGAGCCCCCTGATGATCCATTTGAGAAAAGGAAAATATTTCTCATGGGAAAGGGAGTATCAGCTACTGATTGGGATGAAGTTCAATTCTTGGTTACAGTTTCTCTAAAGTGTACACAAGTCAAAGCTTGGGCCAGAAATCACATACCTAAGAAGAGTGAAGCCTCTGGATCCTATAGAGGCTTCCCACTGCGCCATCCGGTCCACAGTTGCCGCGTGTGGATTGGCCAAATATTGCAGACAAGGGTGTATCGGTAATCTGATCGGGGATGCACTCCTCTTCTGGCACGAGTGGCCAAATGCACAGGCATGGCCATGCTCATGTCAGAAGAGGAGCACAGCCGCGATCAGCTGGAGAGTCCCAGGCAGCAGCAGTGGACAGTGTGGAAAGTCTCGAGGATCCAGAGGCTTCCCTTTCCTTAGGCAAGTATGTCACCTGGATTTGCGTTAACTACTCTCGTATACATTAATGGACATCTGAAGAGAGGAATATGGAGGCTGCCATATTTATTGCCTAATAAACAATACCAGTTGCCTGGCATCATGCTAATCTTTCATGCATCAGAAGTCTCTGAATCACACACCTGAAACAAGCATGCAGCTAATCCAGTTAAACGTCTGAACTGCATGCTTGTTCGTAGAGGCAGAGGATCAGCAGACCAACAAGGACTTGCATTGTTTAAAAGGAAATATGTCAGCTTCCATATTTCTTTCACTTCAGGTATCATTTCCAATGTATTTTAGTAGTGAACATTATGAAGAAATTCTCTTCCAACCTTAATCCACGCCTTCATCACATAGCTGGACTATTGCAATGCCCTCTATGTAGGCCTTCCAAATAAAGACCTACACCGCCTGCAGCTAGTACACCGCCTGCAGATAGTACAGATGCTGCAGCAAGACTTAACAGCTAACCCCATCATTGCTACATAACACCAATCCTTTGCTCACTACACTGGCTACCCATAAAATGGAGAATCTTTTTCAAAATTGGCATGCCAACATTCAAATCCCTACACGACTTAGGCGATGAATAAAAATTTGTTGCAACTGTGTCACACCTCCCACAACCTCAGATCAAAAGGATCCAATAACTTGACCATCCTCAGAGGTCAACTAAAAACCTTTGGAGCCAGAGCTTTCAGTCATGTTGCCCCTACTCCGTGGAATGCCTTGCCAAACTTAATCAAGACAGCTCCAACCCTGGACAAGTTTAAATCAGAACTGAAAAGCCATCTGTTTAGTCTGGCATTTTGCTCACATAAAACTTTCCCCCCGTTCACATCACTATGTACTGATTTAAGACAAGCTTTTGCGCTTTGGGTCCCTAGGGAGAAAAGCGTTGCACAAATGGTTTGTTATGGTAGCAGGAAAAAAAAAATGCATTCCACATCTTTATTCAGCAATACTAGTAAAATATCGATATTCATCATTTTATATTTACCAACTCTTCATTACTCCCGTACCTTGGTCCCTATTTCGCATACATCAATAGGGTCATTGTCTCCTCCAAAACCAGTATTCTGATCAACGTGTGATGGATTTTCCCAAGTCTGAAAGAAAACAGCGACGGGATAGCTGTTATTTTCTGTAATTATGGCCACAGGATGCAAAGATAGATAATTTAGGTTTGCAGAAAGGCTGGGAAATTATGTCTTTGTGTAGGTAAACAAGCCAATTCAAAAGAAGAAAAACCTTTTCAGTGAAGCCAGGCATAAATAGGCCCGATATACAAATGCACCTCCATTAGGGATATCACAAGAGATAGAGTTTTGTTTAATTTTGAACTACATCCAGAACTGCCTGAGCTTATTTAAAGAGACACTGTAACAAAACTGTGTAGAGTATGGCTCTCATACTACATGGAAGGGGGTAAAATTGGTCTGTGATCTTGCATTTTCCAAAGACTTTTATCTCAAGTGTGTATGAAGCATTAGTCTTAGTCGTGGAGAGGGCTGTTATCTGACTTTTATTATCTCAACTAACACTTTTCTCTGCTAGAGGAGAGGTCATTACTTCACAGACTGCTCTGAAAGACTCATTTTGAATGCTGAGTGCTGTGTAATCTGCACATATTATAGAATAATGCAATGTTAGAAAAAACACTAGATACCTGAAAATAAAAGTATGAGAATATTTTCTTTGCTGCTAATCTTCTAGTAATTATTCATAGTACACAACCGGTTTCAATAATTTTTATTGAGAAAAACATTTTAAACATTTTTTAACAGTCAAAGTTTTAAATTTGACATAAGCAGTGACAGTGTATCAATTTACATTGTATAACATATATCATAAAGTTGGATGTTTCACAGAGTATGTGTTCAAGTATAACAGACAGTCATATATATATGCAGACAGTCGATCAATGGTGGCAAACAGTCAATAACAGAATAGAAGAATATTGTGGATAGTAATTTGGAGAAGTAGAGAACTTTATTAATTGTTCTTGATTCTGATGGAACGTTGAATGGGCACAATTCAGCCAATATGATATGGTAGTAGGTGTGTTATTCATGAGTTTTGAAGGAAAGAATAGTATTGATGGTTTTTATTGTTATAATGAGTAAGTCTGGGTTAATTTCCTTAGTTTACTCTATCATATTGTGGTTATATTTACATAGTAAATTTTTTGTAGTAGATTTTATATTGTTGGCCTTGAAGAAGCAGCTGGTATTGTAATTTCTTAGTACAAGTGGTATAGGTGGTATCACTCAACCCAGGAAATGGAAGGTTAAGACCTTCCCACAGAGATCCTGGGGAGCAATTCCAATAAGATGGAATTATATTACAATACATGTTGTGATTTCTTTAGGCCTAGACATGTGTTTATTTGATAATTTGGGTGTTGGTATAGCTTCTATTGTTGACCTTGTGTTATTTTTGATACTGTAATATCTAAATATGTGTGTTGTTTTGGTACCACTCAACCCAGGAAATGGTAGGCTAATACCTACCCGCAGGTATCCTGGGGAGTAGTTCCAAAATGGTGGAATTATATTACAGCAGAGTTGCTGTGTGTCTAATTTGGTCTGGGTTTGTTGTATTGAAGAGTGTTTGGTGAAGAATTCAAAGGGACTCTCTTTAATTACTGTTATAGGCTCAATGAACTCTTTCTATAGTATTCTTCCTTCTGTGTGTCGAGAGCATGGGGTGAGCTTTTCCATAGATTGGGGGATTCTAGTCTCCCTGTTGAGATTCCTAAAGGGCAGTTAACTAAGAAGATATGAAGCTTGACTGATAAATTTCAGTTAGAAGTGTATATGTGGTAGTTATCTTGACTTATATTTCTAGTGTAGTATCCATTAGATCTTAAATCTTAAACCTTAAAACTGTATAATGATATAGTAGTGTATGTTTCTCTCTTAAGAAAAAGATAATCAGTCTTTTGGATAGCAAATATGTCGCTATTTCCTAAAACTATATACAAGTTAGCCACAATCAATGTTGTGGCTATAGTCCCAAATAGCTCCAAAGTGAAATGAGGTATGAGAGATTAGAGTCCATTAGAGTCCATTAGGGCTCTTTCACATCAGAGCTTGCGTTGGAGAACGCTCAAAGCATACGTTTTGTTGTATGCGTTTTAATGCGTTTTGATATGTGTTGCACTGCAGTGAGTGTGCGTTTTTAATCCGTTTTCAATCCGTTACTGCACATAGAAAAACGCAGGTAATTTTTTTTTCTTTTAGTTTTCAACTTTCTACATTGTTCCTCTGTTGCATTCTGGGACTGATTGCCTGCGTTAACAGATTAAAAACGCGCATAGTGTGCGTTTTACATTGACTAACATTGTAACGCATAAAGCTAGCGTCGGCCGAAAAACTGTGCCTGGGTGCAGTGTAACGCAACGCACAAAAAGGCTGCGTTATATGTGAAAGCTAAAATGAAAGTCTATGGACTTTCATTTCACCTTGGGTAACGCAAACTTTACCCTTTGCGTTGAAACGCAGAAAATCTGCCCTAATGTGAAAGAGCCCTTAGAGTCCCCCAAAAATTTTTTAACACTCTCCAAAGACTACTAAATAAATTCATCCTAATGAACAGACACTCCCGCTTTTCTAATAAAATATTGACTAACCATACCTCTAATCTTGGCCTCGGGGTCCCTGACATAGAGAAATATTATAAAGCTACAATATTAGAGCAATCAAGATCTCTCTGGGATAACTCCCCCACCAAACAATGGATCGAGATTGAAGAAGATTAGTTACATTTCCCAAATCTCAGATCTGTCATACACTCACGGCTCGTTTGGAAAGTAGTACAAAATATTAAAAATCCGATCACAGCCAACACTTTAAAAATTTGGAGAGAAATAATTACCCAATGCAGGAAAGATAATTTAGCAATTAACATCCCAACACCCATAGAAACACTACATGCAGTAATTAGAAACATAGACCTGTCCCATTGGATATCTCTAGGACTTAAATATTATGAAGACTTAATAACAGACTCAAAACCTAGACCCTTTGAAGAACTAAACTCTAAATATAATATTCCCGCTTCGGACAAAGAAATATATGATAAAATCCATACTTTCATACTCAGACATCCTTATACCCCCATAACATACACACCCAAAATCAAAAGACTCCTTAATCCTGATGCAACTAAACTAAAAGGAACCTCAATCTTCTACTTAACACAACTAGAATTAAAAGAAGAAACCCCAAAATGGCAGCTGAAAAAGTGGCAGGACATCTTACAAACGGAAATTTCTCAGGAAGATTGGGAAATTGCATTAAGATCTATGAAAAAGTCATCCCATTGTGTTGCTCACCACGAAGGTCTGATTAAAAACCTTTGGAATTGGTATATGACACCAGAGAAAATTTCGAAATTTGATAATTCCTCTTACCCCTTGTGCTGGAGAGGATGTAATCAGACTGGTTCACAGCATCATATCTTCTACAGTTGTCCTAAACTACAAAATCTCTGGAATGAAGTAGAACAATTCCTAAAACAACTCCCTATGTCTCTAGAACACCTACCCCCCGAAATGGTCATGTTCCACATTGGTACTATATTAATACCTCCACAAGAGAGATTAATATTGAACCATATACTTATAGCTATAAGATACTTCATAGTCCTCAACTGGAAATCCCACAATGTTCCCAATATGAATGAAATATTGAGAACAGTGGAATCAAATCTTTTAGCTGAAAAGTCCTGGGCAACGCCTTCATGAAAAAAGCCCACATCTGGCCCACAGTTTACAAATCCTCTAAACTAATGAATTTCTGAGCTCATCTGAACACATATATACACCCTCCACCCCCCTCACACACATATATCTACTCTAACATACCCAGTATGTACAGTTAGTGCCTGGTAATATGATTATATAAAGGTTAATATCATGATGTGTACACCTTGTACACCCTCCTTCTCTCATAGTACACAACCAATTCACTATATCATTTTTTTTTTCGCTTCAGTGTCTCTTTAATTTTAAGAATAATGAGTTGTAGAATAATTTTTCAATGTATCTTAGTCACATTAGTCACATAAAAAATAAGTAGGGACAAGTTCAATCCATCGTAAAAAAAAAAAAAGTCATTTTCAAAATGATGATCAAACTTGGGAAAGTTTCAGCAAGAAAACTTACAAAACACCCACTTTTGAGGGCCCGTTTCCACTTGTGCCACACGCGTCTGCGAGACGTGCGGCGGCACTTACGAGTCTGCGGGTACGCTATGGGATTCGCAGCCTCCCGCATCAATTCGGATGGAACTGCTAGCACAAGAGATTCGGCCGACGGCGCTATTCATCCCTATGGCAGAGTTTCCCCGTGCAATTTGCCTGCGGGGAAACTCTGCGGATTCGGCACTGTCTCAGTGTCAGTGGAAACGGGCCCTCAATAGCCTTGGTTGTTAGCATTCCATAATGGTGACATTGTTAGCATTTTTCTGACCTCCTGAATGCTCTGGGGTTATGCAATCAAAGAATGGCACTTTAACGATTAGCGCAGAAAAACAAAAAAAACAAAAGAAAAATTGGTCTGCAAAAAAGCCAAAGGCGCACCTTGAGAATAATGGATTGCTGTGCATAGAGCTTGTTATCAAATGACATATGTGACTAATAATAATAATAATAATAATAATAAATAATAATAAGTTAAGCAATACAATTTTGATGTGTCTTATAGATTGGACCAGTCAAAAAAATAGGTGCAGTACAAACCTAATATATGACCATTACTCCCCTTCCCCACCAATATTTGTAAATAAAAGAATAGCTTATGTTAGTAGGTTGTGAAAAGTGATTATTGTTTACTTGTGATAGGGATGGTATACTTTTTTCCTGAATGCTCACGTTATGCTTCACACCTGCTGCAGTGCATAGCACAGTGCATGTACCAAACAACTAAAGCCCCATACACACTAGATGGAACTCTGCCGAGGTGAACGATAATGAGCACCTATGCCAAGTAATCCAGCGTGTGTACAGCACTGACCATTCATCTGACAAGGGTGCAAGGGTGAAGCCGAAAGATGGTTCACCCACCTCTAGACAATTTTGTTTTATTTTCAATCGTTTTTATCAAATTTTTATAAAAAGAAATGAACATCTTGTATCAAAATACAAATGATATGAAAGTATGGGTACAGTAACAAGATTAAACAGCAAACATCCCTACTAGATTGACAATAGAGTACATGTTATTTGCAATCAATAGGGAGCGTGTAAAAAAAATAATAGATAAATGTAACAAGAAAGGTAGTTGTTTACCAGCTGTTAACATAATAAACCAACAAGATACTTTGTAAGGATAGATTTGAAAAATATGGGGGGAAGGGGGGGGGGGGATCTAGGAGATATGAAATTAGAGGGTCCCAGATTTTATGGAATTTACCCATGTTATTTAACCGTGCTCTTAGTTTCTCGAAAAAGAATGTATCCAAGTCTATTTTTAATAGAATCAAAAGATATGGACTGAGTATTCCAGGCTACTGCAATTTTAATTTTAGTGGCAGTGAAAATGTAACTAACAAGTTTATTTTGGGTAGAGGATATGTTAGGGTACGGACAACCAAGCAGGGTATATAGGGGATCTCTGGGGACCGGAGCATTAATTAGAGAAGACGCCCATGTGCACACTCTCATCCAGATCCTACGGACCTTTTTACAGTTCCACCATATGTGGCCGAAGGTACCTGGCATTTTGCATGCCCTGAAGCATTCACCCGAATGACCTAAATTAAGTTTAGCTAGCCCAGGCCTGGGCAAACTTGGCCCTCCAGCTGTTAAGGAACTAAAAGTCCCACAATGCATTGCAGGAGTCAGACAGCCACAGTCATGATTCATGAAGGCAAATGCATTATGGGATTTGTAGTTCCTTGCTTCATTGCTTGGGTTAAACGCCTCTACACTGACCCTTATGCCCGGATTCGAATCAATGGATGGATCTCTGATGCCTTTCCCATATAGGAAATATTCCCAATGGATGGATCTCCGATGAAGATTGGGAGGAGGCTCTTGAAGATTCTGCTACGGTTTCCCCCCACATTCCAGACAGGCTACTTAGTCTCTATGTGGTGCATCGAGCCTACCTCACTCCGGTCAGACTAGCTAAATTCCATACTGGATATTCACCCCTATGTCCTAAAATGTGCCCTGTCCCAAGGCACCTTTTATCATATGATATGGACCTGTCCCGAGGTAAACATTTATTGGCAGCAAATTATCAAATTCTTAAACGACAAAATGGGCTGCTCTGTTGCCCTTGACCCTAAACTCTGCCTACTTAATATGATTTCTCATGACACTCATAATAAGTACACAAAAACTTTTCTGCTTAATGTTCTGCATATAGCTCGCAAGGTCCTTAGACGGCACTGGATACAACCCCAGGTCCCTGAATTAATTGACTGGATAAGGGCAGTTAACTTAAAGGGATACTGTAGGGGGGTCGGGGGAAAATGAGCTGAACTTACCCGGGGCTTCTAATGGTCCCCCGCAGACATCCTGTGCCCGCGCAGCCGCTCACCGATGCTCCGGCCCTGCCTCCGGTTCACTTCTGGAATTTCTGACTTTAAAGTCAGAAAACCACTGCGTCTGCGTTGTATGTGTCCTCGATCCCGCTGATGTCATCAAGAGCGCACAGCGCAGGCCCAGTATGGTCTGTATCTGCGCAGTACACTCCTGGTGACATCAGCGGGAGCGAGGACACGGCAACGCAGGCGCAGTGGTTTTCTGACTTTAAAGTCAGAAATTCCAGAAGTGAACCGGAGGCGGGGCCGGAGCATTGGGGAGTGGCTGCGCCAACACAGGATGTCTGCGGGGGACCATTAGAAGCCCCGGGTAAGTTCAGCTCATTTTCCTCCGACCCCCCTCTACAGTATCCCTTTAATTCTTCCTCTTCACAAGGCCATTTATTCACGTAGAGGGACTGAGCGCAAATTTCACGCCATATGGGATACCTGGGTTAACTCACGCTATACACGATGAACTGTCTATTAGATCTCTACACAGCTTATGATGCTGCAGTTCGGGTGGGGTGGGGGTGGGTTTGTGGGGAATTTGGCTGCCTACTGTATATAATTTTCATTGTTTGATTGGGTTTGTTGCTATGTTGTCATGTTATAACATGTCTCTTTGTTGGTCAATTTATTCTGTCATCTGAAGGCATCCTCTTCTGGACTTTTTAATTATTCTAATACCTACACAATATTTCAATGTTCTACTCCATTAACCCTTAAGTCTGTCAATACAAAGTAATTGCCGCCTGCGTGCGGTTAATAACTACCCTGTATCGTACTGCATTATCTTCAATAAAGTTGACATGTTAAATAAAAAAAAAATAATAGCTATAGCTGCAGTTTGGGCACCGTAAAAAAATAAATAAATAAAAAAAAATAAAAATATTACGATGAAAACATCGTAATTTGTCCGCCAGCTGTAGCTGGCAGACAAATTATGTCTTAGGGCACATTCACATTAGGGAGATTAGTGGGTGATTCCCGCTTATCGCGAAAGAGCTAGCGCTTTTTAAAAGCGCTAATGCTATTCTACCCTATGACAGTGTTCTCACTGCCGCGACTGGCACTGATCGTGGGAGATTAAGATTAGCGCCAATTGCAAATGCGTTACCTGCAGCATTTTTGGAGCGAATCTGGAGAGATCACGGTACAGTGCTTCTAAAGCGCTGACCACAATTGCTCTGAAATCGCAGAAGCGTCCATCGATATTTACAGTGTTAATCGTGGTAAAATCACTTGAGCAAACCACTAGTGTTAAGCGCTACAGTTTTGCAATTTTAAGTGTGAAAGGGCCCTTACCCCTGAGTCATTGGCAGTCTGGAGGGGCAATAGTAATTAATGCCATCAGGACTTTTGCAGGAGCAGGGTAAGCAGTTTTTCGGCTCTACCCTGCGCTCAAATTTTGTTGGCACTTTAATTACATGAACACTTCAGGTAGACTATGTGTTACAAATACTGTAGTAATACAAGAGCATTTGGAAAGTTCTTTACACATACCTTTTGTTAGCACAACATGTGCTGTTTTCACAGTGGACTGTGGAAAGGCTGTGAAAATCAAAAGAGCTGATCCACTGCTTGACTTTGCTGTGCTACCGTAGTGTTAACCTCTCAGGAACTGAGAAGAAACACCAAAAGTGTAGTTTGATACTGAAATATCCCTGAAGTTGTTGAATGTAGGGAGCGGATATGGAAGATTTCAATTGTACTTGCTACAATGGCAACTTGAGATTTTCCAAGTGGTCTTATATAGCAGTGTCAGGGCACAAGATACAGCTAGTTGGCTTTATTGTGTTTGAAATTGATTAGAAAGGATTTAAAGAGGAGCTGTCAGCCAAACTATCTCAGAAGAAAACAACACATAAGTAGATAAATACTTCCTCTACTTACATAACATATGTATTGCACTGTTCACATTTTGATTTTAGTGATTTTCTACAGGAAAAAAAAGAAAAGAAAAGAAGAAAAGAAATTCTTAGCATTTCCCATTTTCAGTGTGGCTATTTTAAAGCCAATCCTGATGTAATTTCCTCCCTTACTCTCCTCTGCCTGATTGTGTATGCATTGCCCGCCCTTCACTATAGAAAGTGGCCAATATTTTTCATGCTGAGACGATGTAGAGAGGAACAGAGGTATGGAAGGGGAAAACAGGAGGGAAAGATGTGTCAGCCAATCAGGCTGCATTAGTGGAGTCTGAGGGGAAGTAGAGAAGCAAAAAAGGACAACCCAGCATGCCCTGCAACTTTCTTTTTGTGTACCAAATCTTGTGTGTACCAAATAAGAGTCAGGTAAACTGGGGAATGATCATTTATTAATAATAAAAGTAATAGTGATTTTAACTTTTGAATTGCCTGGTTAGCATCCTTATTACTTGTTTACCAGATAAAAATAAAGAATTGATTTTTGATTTTATGCCCGACAGTTACACTTCAGAGCTTAGCACTGTAAACCTCTGCCCCTAAAGCTTGTACACATACAAAACAGACATTGACCGCTTGGGCTGTCATGGGCGAGAATCTAGTGCGTCTTCCGAAGATGCTTAAAGGGAATCTAAACTGAGAATGATATGGATTTTTCCCTTTTAAAATAATACTAGTTGCCTGGCAGTCTTGCTGATCCTCTGCCTCTAGTACTTTTAGCCACAGCCCCTGAACAAGCATCCATAGCAGGTCTTCTGCCTAAAGTCAGACTGGATTAGCTGCATGCTTGTTTCAGGTGTGTGATTCAGCTGCTACTACTATTATTATTATTATTATTATTTTTTATTTATATAGCGCCAACATCTTCCGTAGCACTGTACATAGTACAAACAAATAATGGGGAACAAATATACATAAGAAATACAAGACACTGTACAGTCATGACATTGAATAGAATAAATACAGATACATACATAGTTGATATGTAGTTGGTACGTATGCATATGTTAAAATTACAGCAGTATGAGAAACACTTGGAGGAGGTCCCTGCCCTTGCGAGCTTACAATCTAGAGGGTAGTGGGGAGGAAACAAAGGGCAAGGAAACACCAGGATTAGTGGGTGAGCCAGTGTGCCTTCAGAGCTGCCTATAGCAAATTATAGGCTTTTCTGAACAGGTGTGTTTTCAGAGTACGTTTGAAGGTTTCCAGACTCGTGGCATGACGAACCGGCTGAGGGAGAGAGTTCCAAAGGAGAGGGACCGCCCGTGAGAAGTCTTGGATGCGAGAGTGAGAGGAGGTGACTAGGCTGGAGGACAAAAGGGTCTCCTGTGAGGAACAGAGGGTTCGAGCGGGGAGGTATCTGGAGATTAAAGAGGAAATGTATGGAGGCGACAGCTTGTGTAGAGCTTTGTATGCAAGTGTGAGAAGTTTAAACTGGACCCTTTGGGCAACTGGTAACCAGTGGAGGGATTGGCAGAGAGGGGCTGCCTTAGAGGATCTAGAAGAGAGGTGGATAAGACGGGCCGCAGAGTTTAGTAGGGATTGGAGAGGTGCCTGCTTTTTGGTAGACCACAGAGTAGGGTGTTGCTATAGTTAAAGACATTAACTATAGTTAAAGACATTAGCAGGAGAGTCAGGCAGCTGGTATTATTTAAAAGGAAAAAAATCCATATCCTTCTCAGTTTAGGTTCCCTTTAAATACCTGTTTAAAGCATCAGATGTAATTATAGCCCAGGTAAAAATAGCCCTCATGCTGCCAAGCAATGTACCAACTACCAGATGAAGTGGGAAGTGTCACATTGTGGTGGCATAGTTCCAACAACGGACTTTTGCCGTTTCGGATGGTATCTCCGTCCTTTGTCAAGTAGGTAATGCCCAGGCACCAAGGTTGATACATTGATGAACAGGTTAATGGTCTTTCTAGCTGGTCCACTGCATGATATACAATTTCTCTAGACAGGGAATATGGTAGACAAGATACAATTTGTATCTACGAGTTCAGTAAATTATGCTGGTGCCAAGACAGTCATTGATTATATGATCTGCTATACATCCACAGAGTTATGGTATAATCTGGTATGGAATGCCAAAACTCTCTCCCCGAGACAAGCGGGCTGACCCCAGCCTGGGCTTGGGTTGCTAAAGATGAGTTCATCTACACTTTCAACAGGGAGACACAAAAAGGTCTGACCCACAGACTGTCTGGGTTCTTTCATGCTGACTTCAACCCTTGATCCAGCCATCCTGGATCAATCTGCTAGCCCAGCTGGACCTCAGACTCAATGTGGACTACGTATTAACAAAAAGGACTCTACCAACTTCTTGGACTTACAATTTCAATGGACACTGTAATTCCATATATGCTCAGGCTTTATCTAGTTTGTTTGTATATCGACTCATTCTTTGGTTAGTTAATTTTCGACATTTTTCTGTAGGCTCTTATGTAAGTTGACATAAAAGAAATTATTAAAATCGTTTCAGTCTAAGCACTTGTACGGAATATAGTCTGATAAAGTCCAAAAGAGGTTCCGATTTCCTTCTATACTATCCCAAAATATTTTTCCCCCTGTGATTTTTTTTTTTTTCCTGGAAAAACAAATTGTAAATGGCATTAATTTATATTTCATAATATTCATTAAATTATACTTTTCAATCATTAAAGAATGACTAACGTGCATCAATTATATGAGACAAGTATTAAAAGTAAGCAATTACAGGCTGTAATAGACTTTGACATAATTATCTTTTGGCTATATTTTCAAATCAATTTAATGGCACCTGATTAAAATAAAAAATATTTACAGTACGATGGTTGTGTATGTGGTGCATGTAACTCTTCATTTGCAGCAATTAAGAAAGTAATGAATTACTAATCAGTCATTTTAAGCAGTAATGGAAATGTTCGTTATATGCTGGCTAGAGTTTTATAGACCAAGTTATTTATACTCTTTAGGCTTAGGATGTAATGGTTTTACTCACAGCAATCATTTAGCAAGGATAAGAAGAAATCTAAATAAGTCATGATCACTAAAGGCGATTAAATATAATGAAATATCACAGTAAGTTAATAAAATGAGGTTTTAGGTACATAAAACTTTATGAAATAATTAAAGAATAAGTTCTTGAACTTACATGATGATATGCTTCCCCTCTCAACAAAACAAAAGTAAATAAAAATTGATGCAGACATTGTGCGTGCACAACAGAACCAGAACATCTGATCCATGGCCTGGCCATGAATCTTGAGTTAATTAGGAGGAATACCTACAGGCCACACCCACTAAATGATGCCGTTTATTCAAACTTTCAGATCATCTGGAAGTGTGAAAATCCAATATATTTACTTTAGCAAAAAAGGTCTACAAAGCATTAGTTTATAATAGGTTACCGAGTAACCAAGAGAGGAGAAATCGTGAGGTACTTTAAGAAAAAAAAATGTAAACACTACCAGTGTGTACTCTTTAACCTCCTTAGCGGTATGCCCGGACACTGTGTCGTGTGTCGGGCATACCGCCGGCTGTCCCCAGGAGTCCCCCATTATAATTTTAAGCGATTGTGTAGTTGTAATATCTTCAGCTAGCACTAGGCTAGCTAGCAATGGTGGCCGGCATCCCCCCGATTACTTCTGATCTCCCCGATCGCCGCTAAATACATTACCCCCCCCCCCTGGATCCAGCGATGGCGCAGCCGCCCTGCACATCTTTGGTCCTCTCTATGGGGAGGATCAGGTCTGTGCATAACGTCATGACGTCACCGACGTCATGTTCGATCCTCCCCATAGAGAAGAGCGGAGCTGTCCGGGGTGGCTGCGTCGATCGCTGGATCCAGAGGGGGTAATGTATTTAGTGGCGTTCGAGGGGGGTTAATCAGAAGTAATCAGGGGGATGCCGGCCACCATTGCTAGCTAGCCTAGTGCTAGCTGAAGATATTACAATTACACGATCACTTAAAACTATATTGGGGGACTGTTGGCTGCAAACCCTCCGGCGTGCGTAACGCCCAGGAGGTTAAAGAACAACTGAAGTGAGATATATGGAGGCTGACATATTTATTTCCTTTTAAACAATACTAGTTGCCTGGCAGTCTTGCTGATCTATTTGGGTGTAGTAGAGTCTGAATAACACCAGAAACAAGCATGCAGCTAGTCTTGTCGGACAATGTCAAACACCAAATCTGCTGCATGCTTGTTTCAGGACCATTGGCTAAAAGTATCTGAGGTAGATGATCAGAAGGACAGTTAGGCAACTGGTATTGCTTAAAAAGGAAATAAGACAGCCTCCATATATAGTGGGTTGCAAAAGTATTCAGCCTCCTTGAAGTTTTCCACATTTTGTCACATTACTGCCACAAACATGCATCCATTTTATTGGAATTCCACGTGAAATACCAATACAAAGTGGTGTACATGTGAGAAGTGGATCGAAAATCATACATCATTCCAAACATTTTTTTTACAAATAAATAACTGCAAAGTGGGGTGTGCGTAATTATTCGGCCCCCTGAGTCAATACTTTGTAGAACCACCTTTTGCTGAAATTACAGCTACCAGTCTTTTAGGGTATGTCTCTACCAGCTTTGCACATCTAGAGACTGAAATCCTTGCCCATTCTTCTTTGCAAAACAGCTCCAGCTCAGTCAGATTAGATGGACAGCGTTTGTGAACAGCAGTGTTCAGATCTTGCCACAGATTGTCGATTGGATTTAGATCTGGACTTTGACTGGGCCATTCTAACACATAGATATGTTTTGTTTTAAACCATTCCATGGTTGCCCTGGCTTTATGCTTAGGGTCATTGTCCTGCTGGAAGGTGAACCTCCACCCCAGCCTCAAGTCTTTTGCAGTCTCCAAGAGGTTTTCTTCCAAGTTTTCCCTGTATTTGGCTCCATCCATCCTCCCATCAACTCTGACCAGCTTCCCTGTCCCTGCTGAAGAGATGAAGAGATGCACTCCCGACCATACACCCCCCCCCCCCCCCCCCCCAAGCATGATGCTGCCACCACCATATCTGACAGTGGGGATGGTGTGTTCTGAGATATGTGCGGTGTTAGTTCTGCATTTTGCATTTTGGCCAAAAAGTTCCATTTTGGTCTCATCTGGCAAGAGCACCTTCTTCCACATGGTTGCTGTGTCCCCCACATGGCTTGTGGCAAACTGCTAATGGGACGTCTTATGCTTTCTGTTAACAATGGCTTTCTTCTTGCTACTCTTCCATAGAGGCCAACTTTGTACAGTGCATGACTAATAGTTGTCCTATGGACAGAGTCTCCCACCTGAGCTGTAGATCTCTGCAGCTCGTCCAGAGTCACCATGGGCCTCTTGACTGCATTTCTGATCAGCGCTCTCCTTGATCGGCCTGTGAGTTTAGGTGGATGGCCTTGTCTTGGTAGGTTTACAGTTTTGCCATACTCCTTCCATTTCTGAATGATCGCTTGAACAGTGCTCCTTGGGATGTTCAAGGCTTTGGAAATATTTTTGTAGCCTAAGCCTGCTTTAAATTTCTCAATAACTTGATCCCTGACCTGTCTTGTGTGTTCTTTGGACTTCACAGTGTTGTTGCTCCCAATATTCTCTTAGATAACCTCTGAGGCCCTCACAGAGCAGCTGTATTTGTACTGACATTAGATTGCACACAGGCGCACTATATTTAGTCATTAGCACTCATCAGGCAATGTCTATAGGCAACTGACTGCACTCAGATCAAAGTGGGCCGAATAATCATGCACATACCACTTTGCAGTTATTTATTTGTAAAAAATGTTTGTAATCATGTATGATTTTTGTTCCACTTCTCACATGTACACCACTTTGTGCTGGTCCTTCATGTGGAATTCCAATAAAGTTGATTTATGTTTGTGGCAGTAATGTGACAAAATGTGGAAAACTTCAAGGGGGCCGAATACTTTTGCAACCCACTGTACCTCTCACTTCAGTTGTCCTTTAAGTGCATAGTACTCCACCATTATGTGTTCTCCCTTTGTGCATTCTTCTACAGTGATAAGGGTACTTTAAATGTGAGCCTTTGCTACATATTGATACCACACGGTGCCTAAAAGTACTTTAAATGCCATATAGCATATATTCATGTGCACGCAAGGTGCTCTCCACTCCCAGGTGTAAATTAAAAGTGAGCTTTAATTTCTGGGACCTGAAGCTCTGCCTCTTTTTGCTTCTGCCCCTATCTTATCCAAACCACTAGTAACAGTGACCTCATTGGCTTATGGGCAAAATGAAAAGTGAGGGAAAATTTCAATGGAAGGCAAATCAAAATATATTGTCTGGGTAGGTCCAAAATAGTGCAGGCAACATTTCAGTTCCAAACAGGTGCATGCTAAAGTAGCAGTCTTTGAAATACTCTCAGTTTGTAACGTATGGGAGCTTTCAACTACCATACTCTGATACAAGTCGACCTCATGTATAAGTCGACCCCAATATTTGACCCTCAAACAGGAATTTATTAATTACTCAAATATAAGTCTGTGCAGCAAAGTTAAGGGCTGTGTGGCCCTTCTAGCAGTGTGGCCCCTTTGTCCCCCTGGCTGTGTGGCCCCTCTAGTTGTGTGTCCTCTGTGTCCCACTGGCTGTGTGGCTTCTGTGTCCCCCTGGCTGTGTGGCCTCTGTGTCCCCCTGGCTGTGTGGCTTCTGCTGTGTGGCCCCTGTTTCCCCTGGCTGTGTGGCCTCTGTGTCCCCCTGGCTGTGTGGCTCATGCTGGGTGGCCCCTGTGCCCTGCTGGCTGTGTGGCCCCTGTTGTGTGGCCCCTGTTTCCCCTGGCTGTGTGGCCTCTGTGTCCCCCTGGCTGTGTGGCTCATGCTGGGTGGCCCCTGTGCCCTGCTGGCCGTGTGGCCCCTGTTTCCCCTGGCTGTGTGGCTTCTGCTGTGTGGCCCCTGTTTCCCCTGGCTGTGTGGCCTCTGTGTCCCCCTGGCTATGTGGCTCATGCTAGGTGGCCCCTGTGTCCTGCTGGCTGTGTGGCTCCTGCTGTGAGGCTCCTGTGCCCCCCTGCCTGTGCAGTCACTTGTGGGCAATAGCTATCCCCTGTCTCCCCTTCCCAGCAGTGTAAGCAGACAGCTTGCTAAAAAGCCCCCCTCCCTCCCACCACCATGCAAAGAGGCCTCTTCTCTCTACTTCTCCCCCCTCTGTGTGATCACTGAAGCCAGCAATCACTCACTGAGCTATCCAGCGCTGCAAAGCAGACAGTTTACTGAAAATCCCCCTCCCTCCCACCACGAAAAGGAGCCTCTTATCTCTATCTCTCCCCCCTGTGTAATCGCTAAAGTGGAAGCTTCTCACTCACACTAATCCATCCGAGCGCAGCTCTCTTCTCCCTGTATTCACGCTGACTGGACTGTATGCATAAGCTACAGCTTCCGATGTCATGTGATACATCAAGTCACATGACATCGGGACCTGTAGCTGTGAGCTGATGTACACAGAGCCCAGCCAGCGTGAATACAGGGAGAAGAGAGCTGTGCTTGGATGGATTAGTGAGTGAGAAGCTTCCACTTTAGCGATTACACAGGGGGGAGAGATAGAGACAAGAGGCTCCTTTGCATGGTGGTGGGAGGGAGGGGGATTTTCAATAAACTGTCTGCTTTGCATTACAGGAAGGGGGAGAGAAAGAGGTGCCTTCCCCATTCCTGGCTATAAGTGGGGAAATTTTGGACTATCGAGTATAAGGCGACCCCCCCCCCACTTTTATACTTTGAGTCAGTCCAAAATTTCTCGACTTATAGCCGAGTATATACGGTACTCAAGTAAGGCATTTTTTAAAGCGCTTAATACATTTAATATCGAATAAGTGAAATAACTCTTCGCAAACACACAAACACACTAAATACTTATATGATCCACTAGACAGCCACAAACCTTATACAATAATAAACATGCTAAAAAAAGAAAGGAAGAACCAGGAGGTGGGTCATAACCTTACACATTAATAATGTTCCTTCCAGCACATATTCATTCTCAGAACACTTCAATCTTTGCATAATGGAAATACTGTAAG
This sequence comes from Hyperolius riggenbachi, assembly GCF_040937935.1. NCBI lineage: Eukaryota > Metazoa > Chordata > Amphibia > Anura > Hyperoliidae > Hyperolius > Hyperolius riggenbachi. The sequence goes on from NC_090655.1 coordinate 120,404,192, forward strand.
AATAGTGCTGGTTTATGGACTGCATTAATGGAAGGAAAAAAAAATATCACTGGGTTATCAGTAGTTATTGCCTTGCCGCCACCCAGATAAGTAAACCTGATTGCCACAGAGACGCCCTAATGGATGCTTTATATTAGAAAATAGTGTGGGTGCGACTAGTGTTTTCTCCTTGAAAAAGAAATATACGGTGCATGAATTCTTGTAAAGCATAAACCACATCAACGCACAGTTTGAGCAAAAAGTGCAACACCAAACCATAATTACAGTGCCCAGGATTTTGTAAATGGATTCATAGATTTAACTGCGTTGTGTTTGTGGTTATAACACTTACGTGACACTGAAGCAAAAAGAAAAAAAAACAAACAAAAAAAAAAAAACCAAAAAACAACAACTTATGATATACCGGTAATGAATTGTATGTGTAGTACGGATAATAGAACATTAGAAGCAATTAAAATAATCTCACTTTTATTTTCTGATATATACCTACTTTTTATAACATTGCATACTTCTGTCATATTTGCAATTTACAAACCATATTCTGCTCTGTTTCATAATTTAACATAGAGATGATAACCCTTTGAACTTTTACCAGTAAAATCTTATCTGAAGCAGTTTTTCACTGTTTCTTTGATGTAGAAGTGCTTCAGAAAACAGCACTGTAGCCGATCCTAGTTGTGTCGGAGAGCTCAGAAAAGCTCTTTTGCAGAGATAACTGAAGTTTTTCTCAACTGCTGTTGTACTGGAGACAATTTGCGAATCATTCCTTTGCTACTAATGCGCTATATCTTCGCTGCACTACACATGCAATTATTATATATCTTTTTTTTCGCTTCAGTGTCACTTTAAAGGGACGTATCCAGGATGTTTTTCCCAAGAAGAGTAAATATTTCCAATGTAACCTGCAGCCAAATAGGGCCATGAAGAAACCTGTACCGATTAGAATGTAAAAGATGCCAATTTTATCCCTAAGTAAAAAGGCAATTGCATGGATGCGGTGCTGACTGATACTTTCTGAAACAAATTTCAATTAATAAATAAATAAGAGCGAGATAGACATATATAACCAAAAATTGTTTAGGTTACGTATGAAAAAAAGTGTAGAGCAAACGCTCTATGCAGTTGCACATCTACTAATTGTTTTGCAGCCACTATTGTGGCCTAATATAACCCAAGTGATGGCTGTAGTAATTGCCAGAACACCATGCTGATTTACAACCATGTATTTTACAGTATATGGAAGATCTTAACACTAAGCTGCTGCCTGTAATTTTAATACTCAAAATGACAATTTTAAACCTATAATTATGCTGTTGTGAAGTGATTACGGTAAATGGTCTTCTGTAGTTTTCTGCAATTATTTTAATAGCAGTAGTTTAGCATTATTTCCTTTTTGAAGTAATCTTGTTTATCTTTAATTTCACAGAGTGGTTTTATTTGGTAATTTTTTTTCAATCATTTATTGAATATTGAGAAAAAGGAAAAATAGAACAATTCAAATTGTACATAAACATATATAACCAAAGTAAACCATTTATCATTGCATGTTTTTACCGGAAGAACAAGGAGACCTGTAAAGAGGGACGTGAGCCTTCCCTCTCCTCTCTCCCGCTGCCCTCGGTGCAGCGCTGGCTCCAGTGTTTGAATCCCCTGCCACAGGGGACTTCGAGAGCACAGTCCTCTCAAAGAAAGGCGGCGCCATAATGCGCACGCGCGAGAGAGTATACTGCCTGTGCAGCAGGGAGCAGCCAGTCTTCGGGAGCACTCAGGATCCCAAAGACATTCCGAAGCCTCCTTCGGCAGCAGAGAGAGCAGTACAAGACTAAACTAGTCAAGTACTGCTCCCGGGGACAGTGCTGCACTGAGGGCATCGAGAGAGGAGAGGGAAGGCTCTATAGGACCCAGAGCCTTCCCACTCCATAGGAACGTATCTGGCTTTTTTTTTTTAATACTCGGTTCCCATTAACTTTAAGCTTTGCGATTAGAGTGATAATGGGTAATAAGTCATTTTTCAGAGGTAGAGAATTTAGCTTAGAATATATGCTAGGGGGTATTGAGTATTGTCTGTATATGTGGTATCGTCTATGTGGTAGGAGGTACCTACCACCCACTGACTTGCGTGGGAGACAACCATACCAAGTTATTGATATGAATCAGGTGAATAACAATCTATCCAACGTGGCCTTTCTTTGCATGCCTACCTGATTTGGGCTGCCTGATAGTAGCGTTTTGGGTTTGGGACCCCCGGGCCTCCCTCTGGATTTTTTTATGTGTCATTTTTTAAATAACAAAAATTGTCTTTAAAAAAATATTTATTTCCTACAGTGTATATGCGTAAATTCTTATCCTGTAAACTAAATCAATGAACAAATGTAGTTATTCAACCCTGTGGCTCTTCTCATATGTACTGCATCTCTCTGCAGACCCATGAGAATGTAAAAAAAACAAAACGACTCTTAAATTTCGGCTATGGCGCAAGTGCACACGCTTGAGTATGTGTATAGAAACTTGCTGGCCATAAACTTACCACTAGTGCACACAGCAAAGCAGTGTGACCACTGGCAATCCATGCTCCATTTTAGAATTGCGCACGAGTCTCTATTCATTTCAGTTGAGAGGCAAAAAGCTTTGGGGATATTTATGCATTTTTCTGTTCGGCTATTTTAAAATTACACAATAGCAAACTTTAAACTTCTATTTCAGGAATAGAAATACAGAGGTCAGAGATCCCTACACATTGTTGCAGTTCACAGTTTGTAAATGGGATGATCACAAGAAAATCTGATTGCCTTGAAATCCAATGTAAAGAATCACACCCGTGTCTTCTAGGACTTTAGTAAAACCTATGGTTTTCTGACACAGAAAGGATATGAAGATAGGGTGATCTGACTCAAGGCAGACTCCACTGGCTGCATGCATGACTTAAGTAAAGCAGCCCATACACTCAGCCGATTTTCTGGCCGACCGATCGATCCCGATCGATCAATCAATCGATTGCAAATCGGTTGGCCAATCGACCGATCGACGGCCGATTTCGATCGATTTCGATGGATTTCCATCGAACTTGCAGGGTGGAAAATTTAGGTCGATCTGATGAGATTGCTTATCAGTTTGCATTGGCCTTAATGGAAATCTGATGGCAAAAAAATGCCATCAGATCGAATTTCAATAGATTTCAAACTGAAATCTATTGGAATTCTATCCTGGTAAAAAATGTTCTAAAAACGCATCAGATAGATCATCAGATGCATTTCTTATCTATCTGCTGCCAATCTGACGAGTGTATAGGCACCTTAAGGCTCTCAAACTACTTAAAGGATACCCGAAGTGACGTGTGACATGATGAGATAGACATAGGTATGTACAGTACCAAGCACACTAATAACTATGCCATGTTCCTTTTTTTATTTCTCTGTCTGAAAGAGTTAAATATCAGTTATGTAAGTGGCTGACTCAGTCCTGACTCAGACAGGAAGTGACTACAGTGTGACGCTCACTGATAAGGAATTCCAACTACAAAACACTTTCCTAGCAGAAAATGGCTTCTGAGAGTAGGAAAGAGATAAAAAGGTTCAATAGTTCATAGATGTTAGCTCTGGCATACTTCAATGAATGGGTCATTGAGAAAAAAAACAAAAGTAAAAAAAAAAAAAAACTAAAAAAAACCAGAGTGGATTTAAAAATAAAACTGTGGAATATCTTAAAAAGTCATTTTTAGGAGAAGGAAGAAAAATACAACCGTTTATTTCATTCGTTTATTTTCACTTGGGGTGTCCTTTAAATAAAAGCATTAGCACACTAGCCAAGCAAGTGGCTTTTTTAAGGGAATAAAGATAGTAGTCTACATATTCCTCTCACTTCAGGTGTCCTTTAAAGGAGAACTGTAGTGAGAGGTATATGGAGGCTGCCATATTTATTTCCTTTTAAGCAATACCAGTTGCCTGGCTATTCAGCTAATCCTCTGCCTCTAATACTTTCAGCCATAGGCCCTGAACAAGCATGCAGCAGAACAGGTGTTTCTGACAAATTTAGACAGATATGACAAGATTAGCTGCATGCTTGTTTCTGGTGTGATTCAGACACTTCTTTAGGCAAATAGACCATCAGGGCTGCCAGGCAACTGGTATTGCTTAAAAGGAAATAAATATGGCAGCCTCCATATCCCTCTCACTACAGTTCTCCTTTAACCTTCCTGGCGGTAACCCGTAGTTCGGGGAAAGCTGCGCAGGAGGATTTCTCAGGCCCTGCTGGGCCGATTTGCATAATTTTTTTTTGCTGCACGCAGCTAGCACTTTGCTAGTTGCGTGTGCACACCGAACGCCGCCTCTCCGTGCCGATTCGCCGCTACCGGCCGCCCCTACCCCGACCCCTTGCGCAGCCTGGCCTATCAGCGCCAGGCAGCGCTGAGGGGTGGATCGGGACTCCCGATGACGTCACGACGTCGATGACGTCATCCCGCCCGTCGCCATGGAGACAGTGGAAGCCCTCCAGGAAATCCCGTCCTTTGAATGGGATTTCCTGATCGCAGATCGCCAGAGGCGATCGAAGCGGGTGGGGGGGTTGCCACTGCACAGATTTTATTTTTTTAACACTGCTGCGCTGCCCCCTGGCGGTTTTTAATAGACCGCCAGAAGGGTTAATCATACACAATACCATTCGCTATGACAGAGGATGCAGCATGGTTTGAAACATTCTAATGTCTATGGTGAATGTCTCAGCTGATAATTAAAAAGAATATAATAAGTGATTGCCTGACTAATCATTTAAAACCATATTTGTAAAGTACCATGTCATAAGGGTTAATAAGATTCCAATTAAAGCCATGGAGGTCCTACAGGAACAAAGTATAGGAAAGTCTCCCTGGGGGTCCTTCTACACTAGGCAGGGCTGTGGAGTCGGTCCAAAAATCCACTGACTCCGACTCCTCAGTTTAGGATTCCACCGACTCCGACTCCACGACTCCGACTCCTCTAATTTGCATATTACAATTTTGTTGATTAAAAGTATGTAACGTGAAATTCGTCTCTTAACTGCCAACGCTTAGGAATTTTACAAGACAACTGAAGTGAGAAGGATATGTAGACTACTATATTTATTCCCTTCAGACTAAAACTAGTCCTTGGTAAGAGTACTTGTAAAAGGTACAAACCGGAACAAAGAACATCTATCAGGCCCTAGGCAATGTAAGTGTGGGTACATGTAAGAATGATGTGCAGGTACTCTGCAGGGGAATGAGGAGATTGTAAACAGACAACACCTCTGTGTTCAATGTGCACAGCATTCTCAGTGGATTCCCTGCAGCTCTGTGGGGAGTGCATATGTAGAGTATAGTACTACTGTGTAACAAAGTAAACCTGAGACAGATGAAATTAAAGTTTTATACATACCTGGGGCTTCCTCCAGCCGCCCTCAGGATAATCAGTCCCTCGTTGTCCTCCTCCACCACCTGGATCTTCTGCTATGAGTCTAGGTACTCGAGCCAGTCAGGCGTAGTGCGCATGCACACACTCCGCCGCCAGGAGCATACTACACCTGTGCAGCACTATTGCGCAGGCGTAGAATGTTCCTGGCTGTGGGAGCGGCATGCGGCCGGACAGTGCTGACTGGCTGAATTACCAGGACTCATAGCAGAAGATCCGGGTGGTGGAAGACAGTGAGGGACTGATTAGCCTGAAGGGGGCTGGAGGAAGCCCCAGGTATGTATAAAACTTTACTTTTCATCCGTCTCAGTTTCCCTTTAACCAGCTGGGCGGTATGGACGAGCTCAGCTCGTCCAGTACCGCCGGAGCCTGCCGCTCAGGCCCTGCTGGGCCGATTTGCGCCAAATAAAGTGCAGCACACGCAGCCGGCACTTTGCCAGCCGCGTGTGCTGCCCGATCGCCGCCGCTCTGCGGCGATTCGCCGCGAGCAGCGGCGAAAGAGGGTCCCCCCAGCCGCCTGAGCCCTGCGCAGCCGGAACAAAAAGTTCCGGCCAGCGCTAAGGGCTGGATCGGAGGCGTCTGACGTCAGGACGTCGGCTGACGTCCATGACGTCACTCCGCTCGTCGCTATGGCGACGGTGTAAGCAAAACAAGGAAGGCCGCTCATTGCGGCCTTCCTTGTTTATTCTGGGCGCCGGAGGCGATCGGAAGAACGCCTCCGGAGCGCCCTCTAGTGGGCTTTCATGCAGCCAACTTTCAGTTGGCTGCATGAAATAGTTTTTTTTTAATTTAAAAAAAACCCTCCCGCAGCCTCCCTGGCGATCTTATCAGAACGCCAGGGTGGTTAATTTGTAGTCACCAAACCAAATTTTAATAACATATCAAATTATTTGATTTCATCAGCAAAGGGGGTGCATACATTTGCATAAATCAGCATCAATGCAGAATTATTTCCATCTGGTTGACCATCTCTGTTAGTGACACAGCTACACATCAGGCTTTATACTTACAGTATAGATGTTATTTAGTGTATATAAGAGATTCCTGTGTACACATCATATATACAGTCACAATCAGATATGTATATCTGACTTTAAAAATACAGGGACTGCTTTATTGAAGCAGCACAAGTAACTAATTTTGATTGGTTTATTTCATTTTTGTAGACTAAGCACAGCTATTACTGTATATATACTGTATATATACACATTATTTTTAATGACTATTATCTGAGAAATAGAACATTTTATCATATTTTCTATTTTAATTACAGTTACAAATTCATTAGGAGTCGGAGTCAGAGTCGGTGCATTTTTTCCCGACTCCGACTCCAGGCACCCAAAATTGCCCGACTCCACGACTCCACAGCCCTGACACTAGGTGCAGGGCGATGTGATTTGGGAGTGGGTTTGGGTGGGGGGGAAGAAGGGAAAAAAAATAAATAAATAAAAATAAATAAAAAAATCGCACCGCAGTTGAAGAGTTGCGCCACGTGTTTGGGCCTGTAAACACTGCTGCGCTTGCGCTGAGTTCTTAAAATTGCATGCGATTTTAAAACCGCAGGCCTTCATGAGAATAGAAAAAGCACAACGCACCAGTGTGTACAGGTCTTCACGATTTTCAAAAAAACCTTGCGATTAAAAAAAACTCATGAGATTTGAAAAGCGCAGCGCAAGAGCAGCAGTGTGTACGGGCCCTTATAGCCAAGGGGCGACCCAAGGAAATAGAAGAAACAAAACCTGTAGACTTTCAGTGCACTTCTGGTATTACAGCGGAAGTCGCATGGTAATGGGCGCCAGCTTGCGAGTTACCTGAAGCACCACATCACATCGCAGGCAGTGTGTCATGTTCCATTGTCTGTAATAGCATTGTGAGGAGCTGCAGTAGAATATAGTACAGCGATGGCACACATTGCACTGGTGTGAAAAGGACCCTCATGAGGATGGAGACAGCAGTAAAAATTGAAGAGTATGAGCCTTTCTTAGCTGAATCCAGATGTTTTTATTTATCAAGCTGCCTTCTCATTATTGGCTCTTAAAGACATTTGTTCACTCATTGTTTAGAAATACTATTTATATGGAATAGTGATGCATGTAAGACTAACTATATCCATGATGCCCCCTACAAGGTGATCTGGTATGAAATGTGTTACTTAATGAACCTCTGTCGCGAAACTCTTAACATTTAAAGAGAGTCTGAAGCGAGAATAGATCTCGCTTCAGACCTCATAGCTAGCAGGGGCATGCGTGCCCCTGCTAAAACGCCGCTATAGCGCGGCTTAACGGGGGTCCCTGTCCCCCCAAACCCCCTCCGAGCAGCGGGGGAGCGCTTCCTGGTTGGGGCAGGGCTAACCGCCGCAGCCCTGCCCCATGCGCGTCTGTCAGACGCGTACCTCCGCCTCTCCCCCGCCCCTCTCAGTCTTCCTTCACTGAGAGGGGCGGGGGAGAGGCGGCGATGCGCGTCTGATAGACGCGACTGGAGGCAGGGCTGCAGCCGTTAGCCCTGCCTCCAGGAAGATCAGCTCCAGCGACCTTTTTCCGACCCAGGTTTGCGGGGGGTGGGTTGGGGGTGAAGGGACCCCCGTTAAGCTGCGGGATAGCGGCGTTTTAGCAGGGGCACACGTGCCCCTGCTATATATAAGAGATTTAGTCTCGCTTCAGTGTCTCTTTAAAATATATGTAAACATATACAATTAAGAAGTACATTTCTTCCAGAGTAAAATGAGCCATAAATTACTTTTCTCCTATGTTGCCGTCACTTACAGTAGGTAGTAGAAATCTAACAGTACCAACAGGTTTTGAACTAGCCCATCTCCTTATGGGGGGTTTACAGGGATTTCTTTATTTTCAAAATGCACTTAGTGAATGGCAGTTGCTCTGTCCAACTGCCAAAAAAAAAAAAAAGTATACGGTGAGCAGGGAGGCTGGCCAGCATCTTTGTATAAATCTTTTTCAGGGAGTGCCTTTATAAAAAGGTAATGCTGAGAATCCCCTATGGAGAGAGGGACTAACCAAAAATCTGTCGGTAATGTCAGATTTCTACTACTTACTGTAAATGTCAGAAACATAGGAGAGAAGTAATGTATGGCTCCTTTTACTCAGGAAGAGACGTATTTATTTGTATGTGTTTTGGATTTTAAGATTTTCGCGTCAGTTACTGTTTAACTACTTAATGACCGCGTCACGCCGATGGGCGTGACTACGGTGGCAGCCCCAGGACCGCCTAACGCCTATTTGTGGCAAGTCCTGGAGCTGCAGTTTACCAGGGAATGCTTGCACGGTTGCATGAGTGTCCCCTGCCGGTTCACGAAGCACTGCGATCGCGGCTAGCAGACTGTTCAGAGCAAAAAGGGGAAAGAAATCCTCTGTTTACATTTGTACAGCGCTGCGATCTCCTGCAGTGCTATACGGGGGACATTTGGCTGTCCCTCAGAGCAGCTCGTAATGCGTGGCCTATGAGAGGGATGAGTACCGATCGCCGTTCTATGGCGATTTAGGATGGTACGGGGGGAGGGATGGAGAGGCAAGAAGGGAAAAGCCTCTATAATGATAAAAAAATAAAAAACAAACAAAGATCGCAGCAGTGATCAGAGACCTCCTACAGTGTGTTCAATTAAGGACAAGAAAAGGAGGTAATATTAGTTTGCTTCATTGTATCCATTTGTTTGCTTTGTTGTGTCTATTGCCCTCTATTGTGAAAAACTTCCTGGTCACTAGAGGGGTGTAAGCCTGTGATCCTGAAGTGGTTAAAGCACTAGTCTGACCAATTTATATAGGATGCCTTTAATCTCCAGCAGGTCATGGGTGTTTGAATCCCAGTTTCCTTATTTGGAAAGCAGGATAATGCAATGCACAGCAGTTCAGCGCCATTGCAAGCTGAGAGGTATGGAGTGGTGTTCCATCTTGCGCTTCACTTGAAGCAGATGCTTCCTCCTTTGAAGTCAAGGAGGAAGAGTTTCATGAAAAACATTACGTGGAACACAACTCCTTGACTCTCTCCACTCATTTGTGCTGAACTGCTGTGCATGGCATTATCGGGTTTCCGAATAAGGAAACCCAAATTCTAACACTAGTCATAGGCATGAGCCAAAAACTCTATAGACACCATTTATCATTATGCATGGTTCTGGCTATTAAGGTGAGCTGGTATGTTGAAACTCCCTGGAAAGACCAGTTCGCTGTTATTCAGCCCGTGGATATAGGCTTATGCATTCTGGATCTGAAAACAAGCTTGTGCGATTTCAGAGTAAGATTTAAGATTTCTATAACTTACTGTAAGTCACAGCAACATATGAGTAAAGTAATTGATAGCACATAGGCAATTCAAAAGTTTAAAATCAATTTCACTTTTTTTTCCAATAGATTGTTAGTCCCATACCCCCAAGGCTCTTTTCTCGTACGCATGCCGCAGAAGAGAAGTTGTAATGCATGCTAATTAAGCCTGATTGGCTGAAGCCTCTGTCCCTCACCCCTGTTCCTCTATGGTTGGCCGCCTGTTTTTGGTCACTTGCAGCTGCTAGGACGCAGGGAGGGGGGCCAGAAGCTGTCCCCTGTCACTGTCCTCAGCCACCCTCCTGTTCTGTGCCCCTCTCCGCACTCCTGCCGCATCCACTCTTGCATCCCCTCTCCTTCCCGCACTATTACTCAGCGATGCGGGGAGGAATAAAAGCAGTGCGCACAGAAAACGTGGGCAGTGCAATACATGTGTTATGCAAGTGGAGCAAGTATGTATCTACTTACATATGTGTTTTTTTCCCTGGCATAGTATGGCTAACAGTTGCACTTTAACCGGTGGTACACTGCTGCCAGAAGGACCAGTAATCTTGCTGTGCGCTGTCTGCACACAGCAATATTGCTGCCGCATAGAGCATCAACCCTAATAAGGTTTATCATTCATCCCTCATACAGTACCCTATCTGATTACCTTGCCTATTGGCGAATTTGGGATCACCAAACTGATCTGGGCAAGTACAAAATTATTATCTGTGGACAAAATGCATAGACAGACAATTTGGACCCAATTTTGACTTCATTATATTTAGCTTGATTTTTTAAATGTGTTGTGTTCCTCATCGATGTTTAAAGCATTGAGTGACACAATAAATGATAAATATGGTATAATTAATAGACTTATTTTGTTGACATTTGCAAACAAAATGTCCTTATTTGGAGTCGATGGGTTTACAAGTTTTTGCAGAGACCTCCATATTGTTTTTCCCACTTGGTTCTCTCTTGGTTAGTATTGGGACACTGACTAAGGTTATTTCAATGGAAGATCTTTACAATATGCAATAGGCATTCAGTGTGTAGTGCATTCCCTAAAGCCTGTACTTATACTACATGCATGTCACCTGACATTGCTGAGCCGAGGCTGTACAGACGCATTCTAAGGTAATGCAATCATGTGGCAGGCTGGGTGAGCAGGAAAAGCAGAGCTATCGGCTGTTGCTCAGTCAAATTGATTGGGGAAGGGGCTGCTGTACACATGGCGGATTGTTGGCAAAGGCTGTCGCTATTGGCCACCACAGCTGATGAACTGGTTCCAGACCTTGGAGATTGAAATCTATGCCCGGTTTAGCAAATGTTATCCCTGCCAGGGCATAGATTTCAATCACTCAATCATTCATGCTGCGCAGTCTTGTCGCTCATGCACTGCTGCAGCCTGTTCACTCTGCTGTCACACTACCAGAAGAGCACCTTATCTCGTCAGGAGGCAGTTTCATTGGCTCCTGACCATGTGATCATTGTGAGTCAATCAGTGATCACAGATCTTTTTTTTTTTTTTTTTTTTTTTAGAAAAGCCAAATCTCTGGTCCATAAGGGGCCAGGGACTGCCAGTAGTGGTTAAACTAGCGTGTGAACAGGGATTTAGTTTAAATTGTAGGAATTAGCAAGTTTACTTTCATAAAGTACATAATTTAACCTTTTGGAGACCGCCGCAAGTAAATCCTATGCCACACCCGTGGCTGTCCAACTCTGATGCGGCGTAGGGTTTATGCTTCCACTCCAGACGCGATCGTGCCCACTTGAGAGGGGAGATTAAGCTTTCATATGTCAGCTGACATCTCCCCTCAGAGATCAGAAGCCATCGCGATTGGATCCTGATCACTACAATTCATGGACAACCGTAGTGATCACTATTAGAGCAGCGGGGATGCCGGCCAGAGCAGAGGGGGCTAGAGCTGCTCATTGCTGGAGCCTGAGAGGAGAGTAAAGGCTGCTGGCAATACAGGGGACACCATGCCTAGCCATCTATAGTGGGGATCCAGCTGCCTGATCCCCCAAACACGTCCCCCCCGGCAGGTAAAATGGCCTGGTCCTTACGAAGCTGGTCCCGAGGGTTAAAGTGTAACTATAAGGCATAAAATCGAAAATCAATTCTTTATTTGTATCGGGTAAACAAATAATAAGGATGCTAACAATCCAAAAATTTAAAAATCATTCTTACTTCTTGTCCATAAAAGATCATTCCCCAGTTTCCCTTGCTCTTATTTGGTACATCTGCCACATAAAGGAAGTTGCAGGGCATGCCGGGTTCTCTTTTTTTTAATTCTTTACTTTCTCCTCATACTTAACTAAGGCAGCCTGATTGGTTGAAGCCTCTTCCCCCTTCTGTTTTCCCCTCCCACACCTCTGTTCCTTTCTGATTGGCCAAGATTTCTCATGCTGAGAAGCTGCAAAGTCACACAATAACAATGCCCTTACTAGTGCAGAGCTGGGTGGGAGTGCCTGAAGACTGGTAGGAGGGCGGGCAATGCAAACACAGACAGACAGAGTAAATGAGGAAATTATGTCAGGATTGGCTTCAAGGTAGACAGATTCAAGACAGAAAATCTTAAGGATTTTCTTTTTTTTCTATAGAAAAATCACTAAAATCAAAATGTAAACAGTGCAATACATACTGTATGTTATGCAAGTAGAGCAAATATTTATCTATTTCTATATGGGTTTTTTTTCTGAGATAATATTGCTGACAGCTTCTCTAAGAGCCATGAATGCCATCAGTATGGACTTTACTTCACTCTAAAAAGAAAAAAATTCTAGCTACATCAGTGTAATACCAATCATCTGGCTATAACAGTTTCTGGGTCACAAAGTCAGGACACCAGCTTTGTGCAAGATGGATGGCAAAGGTACTTCAGCAAGTGGATAAGCATTCCTGACAGAAAACTAGAATTATTTTGAAAATGGTCAATATTGGTAACTTCCATATTTCTCTAATGACCCGTGTACTTCAAATTTTCTACACATAGTTCTTTCTTTCTTCTACCAAACGTTATAAGAGTGCCTTGTGTGCCGAGTAATTGAAGGTTTACTGCAAAAGAGCCAGTAAACCCCACTGTACACATACCGAGGATAAATCAAGGATGAAATGAAAATCACAGAAAGGAAGAAAACCACAGCAATGAAATCCTGAAAATAGCTGTGCTTTATTACAGGGCTGCTTTCAGGAATCCTTTGGCATAAGCATTAGGTTTAGGCGGACGTGCTAGCATGGTTCCACAAACCTCCTTGTTTTATAAAAGAATACAAAGCAAAGAAGGACTCAGTGTTTGCCTTATTTGCAGTACTCGTATAATGATAGGAAACATTGCTATTTAAGTTGCTGCTTACACAGAATTTGTGGCTTCAGACACGTTATTACCTGAGGGAGGGCTCCGTAATTCCATATATAGCCCTTGTGAGGGAAGACGTTGGCAACATAACGCAGCTTGCCTTTCTTTACATCTTGTTTTATGGGGTTCAAGGGATCTTTTGTGGCGATCTGTAAACATAAGGAGAGAAATTTGGATGCATTTGTACAAATAACTGTAACCGAGAACAGAATTGGTTTCTTGGCTGTAGATCACATTATCTGGGCCCAGGGAACATCAGAGCAGCAATCAGTGTTGCACGGGAATACAGAAATTCTTTGGTTTGTCTGTTAAAAGAGAACCTGTCAACACAAAAATGGGGGCTGTCATAGTTGGGTTGGTTTTAAAGTACACCTGAACTGAAAGGTATTTATTTCCTTTTAAACAATATCAGTCAGAAGTTCCCATTATCCGGAACTTAGGCAACTGAAAGTCTCAAATGGCCAACATGCCTGAGGGGATAACGGGAACCTTTTTGGGGGGCTTTTTAAGGTTTTTTTGGTAGGCTGAAAAATACTTACCAAGCCTCCAGCAATGTCTGACAGCTTTCCTGCACCTCCTAGCAGCTTCCGGCATCTGTGTACGGAAGTCGGTGGGTCAGGCGACACGCCAGCTTGCATGCACAGGGGAAGTGACTCCACTGTACCTGGCATCCTGCTGATGCCTTTGGCTGCAGTAGTGTCTGGATCACACACCTGAAATGAGCATGTGGCTGATCCATTCAGACTTCAGTCAGGAACACCTGATCTGCAGGCTTGCTCAGGGTCTATGGCTAACAGTTTTAGAAACAGTTCAGCAGGACTTGCCAGGCAATCACATTATTTAACCACTTCCGCCCAGCCTACTGGTTTAGATGGCCTAGGTGTTTTTTTTTTTTTTTTTTTTTTTTTTTATTATATAAACCCACCTTGGGCTCCCTTTAAAAGATGACAATTTAAAGGGAACCTAAACAGAGGGATGTGGAGGTTTCCTTTTTAAACAATACCAGTTGCCTGCCTGTCCTACTGATTTCTTTGGCTGCAGTGGGTGGCTGAATCACACACCTGAAACAAGCATGCAGCTAATCCAGACTGACTTCAGTCAGAGCACCTGATCTGCATGCTTGTTGAGGGGCTGTGGCTTAAAGTATTAGAGAGACAGGATCAGCAGGAGAGTTAGGCAACTGGTATTTTAAAAAGAAAAATCCATGTCCTCAGTTTAGGTTCCCTTTAAAGGCAGTCATCTTAATTGTGGAATCCCAGATCTGTAACACAAATGAAAGCCAGAGAATACTCATGTCCTTGCCTATATGTGGACTCCAAACCAATGACCAGTCCCGGGTGTTAATTAAAAATTTTGGTAAAGAGATACCTCAGATTTCTGTCTGCACTCATTCACTTTCAAGGGTCAGGTTGATCAAGGCATTCGAAACTCGAATAAGCACATTTTCATACAGACAACTAAAGCTGAACACCAGCTGACACATTAAAGCCTCCTATCCAGACAAAGTAATGTAGCATGAGCATCCTGCTACATGCAAAATTCAAAAGGTGAACAACTGCCTGCCTAGACTGGGATGAATTGGTGTGGCATTTTATATGCTCCACACCACTGATAAAACCACTGTGTGACTTATGCCTAAACATGGCAGCAGTTGACAAGCAGTCAAAAGTAAGTGAAGAGAGCACCTAGACCTGGCCTTTAAGTCAGTTAGCATGTGAAACATTTTCATAGAAATATACAGGATCTTCTAAAAAAAATTAGCATATGGTGATAAAATTCATTATTTTCTGTAATGTACTGATAAACATTAGACTTTCATATATTTTAGATTCAAATACACACAAATGAAGTAGTTCAAACCTTTTATTGTTTTAATATTGATGATTTTGGCATACAGCTCATGAAAACCCAAATTTCCTATCTCAAAAAATTAGCATATTTCATCCGACCAGTAAAAGAAAAGGGTTTTTAAAACAAAAAAAGTCAACCTTTAAATAATTATGTTCAGTTATGCACTCAATACTTGGTCGGGAATCCTTTTGCAGAAATGACTGCTTCAATGCGGCGTGGCATGGAGGCAATCAGCCTGTGGCACTGCTCGGGTGTTATGGAGGGGCCCAGGATGCTTCGATAGCGGCCTTAACTCATCCAGAGTGTTGGGTCTTGTGTCTCTAAACTTTCTCTTCACAATATCCCACAGATTCTCTATGGGGTTCAGGAAATCACATGGGAGTGGAGAGGGAGTTAGTAAGGTTAGTAAATAGGAACTTGCCAGGGCTCAACGGAGGCCCATTTATGACATCATGCACTGTTGTACAGATAAAAAGGCTATAAACTATACAGCTATACTGCCAATTTGGGACCCAAATGCTCACTACAGGGCAACTTTATATTGTATGGGCAGAGTACAAGTCTCACATCTCTCTCTTGTACTTGGTAGTGACAGATACAGCATGTGATGCCTGAAAATTATATTTATGGAGGAGGAAGTAGTTGGATAGCTATTTAAATTTGAGATCTGTTCCAAAGCATGTGGAACACTGGAACAGAATGGAATACTGCAGCCTTTAACCACTTGAGGACCCACCCTTTACCCCCCCTTAAGGACCAGCGCTGTTTGTTGTGATCTGTGCTGGGTGGGCTCTGCAGCCCCCAGCCCAGATCAGGGTGCACGCAGAGCGATCAGATCGCCCCCCTTTTTTCCCCCCTATGGGGATGATGTGCAGGAGGGGTCTGATCGCTCCTGCGTGCAGGCTAGTTGCGGGGGGGGCACCTCAAAGCCCCCCTCCGCGGCGACATTCACCCCCCTCCCTCTCCTACCTCTCCCTCCCGGTGATCCGGGCTGCACAGGACGCTATCCGTCCTGTGCAGCCAGTGACAGGACGTCCCCTGTCACATGGAGGCGATCCCCGGCCGCTGATTGGCCGGGGATCGCCGATCTGCCTTGCGGCGCTGCTGCGCAGCAGCGCCGTACAATGTAAACAAAGCGGATTATTTCCGCTTGTGTTTACATTTAGCCTGCGAGCCACCATCGGCGGCCCGCAGGCTATTCACGGAGCCCCCCGCCGTGATTTGACAGGAAGCAGCCGGTCGCGCGAGCGGCTGCTTCCTGATTAATCAGCTTGCAGCTGGCGACGCAGTACTGCGTCGCTGGTCCTGCAGCTGCCACTTTGCCGACGCACGGTATAAGCGTGCGGTCGGCAAGTGGTTAATTTAAACAAACTAGGAGGGAGACACCTCCCTCCTCCCCCCCCCCCTCCCAAAAAAAAAAACTGTTTAAAAAGGCAAGATGAACTTACTTCAAGAAGGAGTGTCAGTTCAACAAGCAAGTATTATAAAGATACAAAGACAATGTATTTTGTAGGCCAAACCCGCTTCTTCAGGTCCGTATAAGCTCTGAGCTGTGTTTGACTTACTCCAAGACATTGCGTAGGGACCTGAAAAAAGCAGGTTTGTACCACAAATCAATATAGGTCTCTTAATAACTACGTGCTTGTTGAACTTGGCTTATGAATAAGTGTCATTTCATCTTACCTTTAAACAGTTTTTAATCATTTTATTTTTGAGGGGTGCTATACTTCCAGTTTGTATTTCCCCTTGAGGGAACATCTTTGTCAGGTCTTTATTGTTTAAATTACCTGCAAGTGTATTTTTAGGAAAGTAACTAGAACCATCTTCAGCAGGGGTAGTTAACCTATGGCTCAGGAGACAGATGTGGCTCTTTTGATGGCCCCAAAATTAACAACCGCTCCAACTGTCGCACCCTGGATCCGGTGAGGTCCAGTGAATTTGTATGATGAGATCCTTGCACTTTGATTGGCCCAACAGGCTGTCTGTCACTTGACAGGCAGCCTATTGGGCCAAAGTGTGGGGATTTTGTCCTACAAAGTGAATTGAGCCCCCATGTCAGCTAGCTATTTGTACAAGCAGTTAGTCGGTATTTCTCCTGTCTGGTTCTCGGGGAAATTGTTGATGTTGCTGAAACCCAAAAGAAGCTGAAGACTCGTCTGACACTGCCCGGAGGATCAACTATACACATCACCATGGCAACAGGGACGTAAGCCCTCTGCTGCGCATGCGCCAGTTTGAAACATATTGTATGGCTCTCACAGAATTAAGTTTTAAAATATGTGGAGTATATGGCTGCCTCAGCCAAAAAGTTTCCTGACCCTTGATCTACAGGGTGATCATTCCAGGCCTATACAAGGACAAAATGATGGTGACAAAGTCGCTCTACCATGGTTGCCATTGTTGCAACCCCCTTTTGTGAGTATCCCCTTTCTTGAACATTTCCCCTTGAACAGATATACTACACTATATGGGGCTCCGTGTTACTCTATTTTCCTGTGGAAGACCTATAGATTATCCAGACTGCTGCTTTTAGGCCCCTTTCACACACTAAAGAATTTGTGTGAGATATCCATTTTGGCGAACTCCCATTCGCTACTTATCCAAGTTAATAGTATCCCATCAGATTCAAGTTGTAAGACCTAGGACCCATCAGCAGCACTTTTTTAAGCTTTACAAATCACAAGTGCTTAGAAAAGCGCTGCTAGTGGGTCCCAGGCCTTATGCAAATTTTCTGTAGGGAAGAAAAAAAAAAAAGAAAGCTGTCTACATGTATGCTTTTTTTTTTTTTTAACACCAGACATGAGAATTGCATACAAGTCAATGAGAATCACAAGTGCTTAGAAAAGCGCTGCTAGTGGGTCCCAGGCCTTATGCAAATTTTCTGTAGGGAAGAAAAAAAAAAAGAAAGCTGTCTACATGTATGCTTTTTTTTTTTTAACACCAGACATGAGAATTGCATACAAGTCAATGAGAATTTGAATTTTCACATTCCAAACACAAAAATCTGCAACAAACTGAATGCAAAAAAACTGCACAACGCTGAATTGCAGATACAAAAAAAAACAACAACAACAACAACCAAACAAAAAAAACCGCAGCCAGAATCCACAGGGATAAGTGTGAAGGCCCCTGTAATGCAACAGCTTATCCTATACACTCACCTAAAGAATTATTAGGACCACCTGTTAAATTTCTCATTAATGCAATTATCTAACAACCAATCACATGGCAGTTGCTTAAATGCATTTAGGGGTGTGGTCCTGGTCAAGACAATCTCCTGAACTCCAAACTGAATGTCAAAATGGGAAAGAAATGTGATTTAAGCAATTTTGAGCGTGGCATGGTTGTTGGTGCCAGATGGGCTGATCTGAGTATTTCACAATCTGCTCAGTTACTGGAATTTTCACGCATAACCATTTCTAGGGTTTACAAAGAATGGTGTGAAAAGGGGAAAAAATCCAGTATGCAGCAGTCCTGTGGGGGAAAATGCCTTGTTGATGTTAGAGGTCCGAGGAGAATGGGCAGACTGATTTGAGCTGATAGAAGAGCAACATTGACTGAAATAACTACTCGTTATAACCGAGGTATGCAGCAAAGTATTTGTGAAGGCACAACACGCACAACCTTGAGGCGGATGGGCTACAACAGCAGAAGACCCTGAATACAAATAGGAAAAAGACGCTACAATTTGCACAAGCTCAAGAAAATTGGACAGTTGAAGACTGGAAAATGTTGCCTGCTCTGATGAGTCTCGACAGAGTCAAAATTTGGCGTAAACAGAATGAGAACATGGATCCATCATGCCTTGTTACCACTGTGCAGGCTGGTGGTGGTGTAATTGTGTGGGGGATGTTTTCGTGGCTCACTTTAGGCCTCTTAGTTCTAATTGGGCATCATTTAAATGCCACGGGCTACCTGAGCATTGTTTCTGACCATGTCCATCCCTTCATAGCCACCATGTACCCATTCTCTGATGGCTACTTCCAGCAGGATAATGCACCATATCACAAAGCTCGAATTATTTCAAATTGGTTTCTTGAACATGACAATGAGTTCACTGTACTAAAATGGCCAGATCTAAACCCAATAGAGCATCTTTGGGATGTGATGGAACGGGAGCTTCATGCCCTGGATGTGCATCCCACAAATCTCCATCAACTGCAAGATGCTATCCTATCAATATGGGCCAACATTTCTAAAAAAAAATAAAAAAAATGCTTTCAGCACCTTGTTGAATCAATGCCACGTAGAATTAAGGCAGTTCTGAAGGTGAAAGGGGGTCAAACACCGTATTAGTATGGTGTTCCTAATAATCCTTTAGGGGAGTGTACATTGCTACATGACAGAGTCTGGTAAAACCAATGCACTTTGCAAGCCAGGTGATAAAACAGAACATAGTATCAAAAAGAAAAAAAAAAATACCCGGACACACCTAAGCAACTAAAATTTAAATCAGTCAACAGAAAAATGTGCTGTCAGGAAGCCTCATAGAAAGATGGAACACCCATTAAAGGGAATGTCCAAGCAAAAAAAAAAAAAAGGTTTTACTTACCTGGGGCTTTTTCCAGCCCCATGCAGCCATCCTGTGCCCTCGTAGTCACTCACTGCTGCTCCAGTCCCCCGCTGGCAGCTTGCCGACCTCGGAGGTCGGCGGGACGCATTGCGTACATTTTTACGCATTCCCACTAGTGCAGGAACATTAACACATACATTTTACGCATTACTGGTTCAATGCGTAAAAATTTACGCATTGAACCAGTAACGCGTAAAAATGTATGTGTTAAATGTTCCTGCACTACCGGGAATGCGTAAAAATGTACGCAATGCGGCCCGCCGACCTCCAAGGTCGGCAAGCTGCCAGCAGGGGACTGGAGCAGCAGTGAGTGACTACGAGGGCACAGAATGGCTACATGGGGCTGGGAGAATCCCCAGGTAAGTGAAACTCATTTTTTTATTTTGCTTGAACCTTCCCTTTAAGGTATAACATAAATTCTTGCTATCTAAAGATGGGAGTACAAATAAAATTTATTTAACTTTCGTTATAAAATGACAGCACTTCTAGCAAGATCATCAAACTATGAACACCAGTAAAGCAAAGTCTCAAAATCTTCGAGTTATGATCCAATCATTACATTTAAACTTATGAAATACCTCATTTCACAGCTATATGTAACTATCTTTGTCAAAATACTGCAGACATCTTTACAGAACTTTATGAAGCATTTAAAATAAAGAATTCATTAGCTGCTCTAGTGCTTCTGTAATTTAGAACACATCCTCTGGGTGTTAGGAAAAACAAAATACAATCTCCGCAGGGAGAGAAGCTGGCTAATATAAAATGCAACAAGCACTATTCAGAAATAAATAAATTAAAAAGGAGGCCGCAATAGCAGCATGGGGGCGATATACAGGCTGGGAACGCGAACAATCACTCGCGTTCCCATGCCTGTCGGCCGGTGACGGCCAAACCGGAAGTGCTCGCCGGCGGGTCCTGGGACATCGGAGCGGAGCTGCGAGGGCACCGATCGGCTGCTGGGGGCTGAAGGAAGCCCCAGGTGAGTAAATCTCATTTTTTACAGTTGACTTAAAGGAGTTCTGTGGGGGGTTGCGGAGGAGAAAAACAGACACTTACCTTGGGCTTCTATCAGCCCCGTGCAGCGGTAATGTCCCACGCCGTCCACCTCCCATCTGCCGTTCTCCGCCGCCGGCCCCGGTCTAAGCAGCATGGGATCCAACTGCGGCTGCGCTACAGTGGCCGCGCACCCGCTCGCTTCCGCCTGCGTCATCGGAAGCTTACTGCGCAAGCGCAGTACAAGAAACCGTTGTACTGCGCCTGCGCAGTAAGCCTCAGATGACGCAAGCGGAGGCGCGGCAACGCGCATTATTCGTCTGTGTGACAGACGAATAATAGCCCGGTGCGGCTGCGGGGAACGGCGGATGGGAGCAGGACGGCGTGGGACGTTACCGCTGCAGGGGGCTGATAAAAGCCCCAGGTAAGTGGCAGGTTTTCTCCTCACAAACCCCCACAGAACCCCTTTAAGGTTCAGTTTAAAGTGGGATAAAACTACCTATTCTAAAGGTACATCAATTTTAAACTGTTTCCCACATCTGAAAAGGTTTTATTTTTAACACCTGAGAAATACAAATCATTGCTAAGCAGGAGAAGCGAGTACTCTGCCGTTTTGCCCAGCCTCCTAATTGTGCTCCCCAGTCTCCTCTGCCAAGGTGAT
Organism: Hyperolius riggenbachi; assembly: GCF_040937935.1. Classification (NCBI taxonomy): domain Eukaryota; kingdom Metazoa; phylum Chordata; class Amphibia; order Anura; family Hyperoliidae; genus Hyperolius; species Hyperolius riggenbachi. Next base: position 120,425,308 of record NC_090655.1, read on the forward strand.
GCGTTGCCATGGCAATAGCTGTGTTACTGCAGTCCGGTCTGAATTGCCTGGCTTTTATGTGCCCGGTATTTGGAGAAGGAGAAAAGATGTCTGAATAACGGATTTATGCCAACTAATACTCTAAAATAAACTCTAGCAAGCCAGTTTATAAAAGTGGTGATCCGCATCTGATCAGAAAAGTGGTTGTTTCTGCAGCAATAATGGCATTTTTCGATACATATTAATTTTTATAAAGGGACAGTTCCCAGGATTGCCACTTTATATAGATCTCCACTGAGAATAGTGGTAACTGGATCAAGAACTTTGTTCTTTTGCTGGGGATCAGCACTGCATGCCAGTTGGTCTCATACAGCTATTCTCCTAGCAAAAAGCAACAGTCCAGGAAGATAATCTGTTACTCCACTCAAGTGAATGGCACTGCAGATCACCATTTATGGCAATTATGGTGGGCAACCATCACCATAAAAAAGAAAAAAAATGCCCCTGGTAATCTTCAAGATGCAATCATTTGATTTTTGAAGCTAAATAACATTTTGGAATCCACCTAATTTTCATTGATTGTTTATAGGACATGGGAAGCCTCTATTCAAAGGCTTCTCTCTAACTAGGTAAGTAGATAACTTTGTTACGCTGCCCATCAAGATTCACCGAAGTTGCAATAAATTAACCACTTCAGCCTTCAGTGTTTTTTCTCTTTATGCATCATTTCAGCGCTCCTCCCATTCATTCGCCAATCACTTTGTCACAATGAAATTTATCTATATCTGGTTTTTTTTTCCACCACCAATTAGGCTTTCTTTGGGTGGTACATTTTGCTATTTTTATTCTAAATGCATTTTAATGGTAATCTAAAAAAAAAATCCTTATTTCTTAATTTTTAGCCATTAGAGATTCAAAATACATTCTACCATAATTAAAACCCGTGTATTTTATTTGCCCATTTGTCCCGGTTATTACACGGTTTAAAATTATGTCCCTATCACAATGTATGGCTCCAATATTTTATTTGGAAATAAAAGGTGGTGCACTTTTTCAGTTTTGTGTCCATCACTATTTAACAAGCCCATAACGAAAAAAAAATTACAGTAATACAATACAATAACAGTAATCTTGACATACATATATAAAAACTTCAGTTTTTTATGCCAAATATTTATTTGGGTACTATGGAGGAGTGTGGGAGGGAAGGAGTTAATTTTAAATGTAAGTGTGGATCTGTATATATAGATTGTAAGCTTGCAAGGGCAGGGCTCTCTCCCCTTTTAGGTCTTGGAAATCATTATACATTTTATTCATCATGTTACTTTTATCACTGTCATTACCACTTCTGTATTTTGTATGCTGTATCATTTTTGTATTTTGTCACTAATTATGTATCTTGTATTTTAGTGTACACCATTGTCTGTATTATGTACCCCATGTTTGTTTCTTACTTTGTACAGCACCACGGAATATGTTGGCGCTTTATAAGTCAATAATAATAAAAAATATTATAATAGAATATAGGAAGAAAAATGTATGGGGACATCTTGTGGCCAAATAGTAAAATTACACCTATATACATATACATATTAAATAAAGTATGTAGGTGTAATCTTACTATTTGGCCACAAGATGTCCCCATACATTTTTCTTCCTCTGGGTGCTTTTAGCACGCGAGCAGGGAGTAATGTAAGGGCTTGTTCACACTAAGGGTGCTTTTTTTTTTTTTTTTTTTTTTTTTAAGCGCCAGCGATTTTCAAAAATTGCCCTAAAAGCGCTTGTGCAATGATTCCCTATGAGAGAGTGTTCACATATGCGTGGTTTGATTCCGATCCGCTCAAAGCGCTGACTGTACAATTTTTGTGCAATTTGCCTAAATGGAGGCTATAGGGAAATCGCAAAACACTTGAAAAAGCGCTTTGCATAGAGATTCTCCCATCCCTTTTAATAATAAATACATTGTATATATTCTTTTCCGGGTCAAAGAGTTCACTTCCTGAATTGCGTTAGGAAATGAAAAATCAAAATCGCTCTGCAAAAGCACTTAGAAAAGCAGGTAAACGCTAAAAATAATCGCGCACAAAATTACAATTCGCTGGCGTCAGCGATTGCGATTTTTACATGTGAACAAGGCCTAAGTGTAACTTACAAGCTAAACAATGACGCAGGCATCTCATTGATGCCAATCATTTACACGCGGGCCTAGATCAATGAATAGGAACTTTGGCAATTATTTTTTTTATTTTTAATAAGTGGGGGGATGGGGAGTGGGCAGAATGGGTTAATGGGCATGGTAAAGCGGTTTAAAACCCTGACATAATATTCAATAAAAACATGTTTTTCTACTTTTTTACATGCCATACGGTTATATTTGCATTTGTGCATAAGTATTATTATTCATTTATATATTATAGGTTCCAAAAAGTACAGTTTTTAGCTTTGTGAGCTGACTGAATAAAACCAGTTATTAACAAAATGCATTCATTCATTCAGGCAGACATGCTTTGACTCTGTGTTGAGCTGCTTCTCCAGTCAGAGAATGGGTCACATTCCTCACTTGATACATTTAAGTACACAAGATAATCTACAACTTCAGATGCGTCCACATTTCGCTACACTGAACTTTCAAGCTCTGTGTGTAACCCTTCCAATGCTGGTCTAGTAAAAAAAAAAAAAAAAAAATGCTTGTTGCATATAATATGCAGTAAATAATGTTTTAGAGCAAAGATAAAATGCTGGGTTATATTCCGCTTTAACCACTTGCTGACCGCCTACTGCAGATTGGACGGCGTGAAAGTGGCAGCCCCAGGACCACGTAACGCAGAATGGCGTCGGGTCCTGGCACACTGTTTTGCCGGGGATCGCGCGCTAGGCTCCGCCCACCCGCCGGCCAATCGGAAGCACCGGCGGGTTGTTAACCCGACGATCGCCGCATAGGAAGCGTATAATACGCTTTGTAATGTTTACAAAGTGTATTATACAGGCTCCGAGGGACCACCAGGGCAGGCTGCAGCCAAGCTAGTCTGCACCCAAACACACTGATCTCCCCCCCCCTGCCCCCTGATCGCCCACAGCACCCCTCAGACCCCCCCTGTCCACCCCCCAGACCACTGTTTGCACCCAGTCACCCCCCTAATCACCCATCAATCACTCCCTGTCACTATCTGTCAATGCTATTTTTTTTTTAGTCCCTAAACTGCCCCCTGGGGACTCCTGATCACCCCCCCCACCCCTCAGATTCTCCCCAGACCCACCCCCCCTGTGTACTGTATGCATCTATCCCCCCTGATCACCTGTCAATCACCAATCAATCACCCCCTTTCACTGCCACTATCAATCAGCACCTAACCTGCCCCTTGCGGGCAACCTGATCACCCACACACACCATTAGATCGGCTGCAGACCCGACGTCAGATCACCTCTTAAGTGCACTGTTTACATCTGTTCTCTCCTCTAAACACCCACTAATTACCCATCAATCACCCCCTGTCACCACCTGTCAGTGCTACCCATCAGATTAGACCCCTATCTGCCCCTAGGGCACCCAATCACCCGCCCACACCCTCAGACCCCAGCCCTGATCACCTCGCCAGTGCATTGCTTGCATCTATTCCCCCCTCTAATCACACCTTGAGACACCCATCAATCACCTCCTGTCACCACCTGTCACCCCTAGCACACCTACCCATCAAATCAGGCCCTAATTTGCCCCGTGTGGGCTCCTGATCACTCGGCCAAACCCTCAGATCCCCCTCAGACCCCCTTCCGATCACCTCCCCAGTGCATTGATTGCATCTATTTTCCCCTCTAACCACCCCCTGAGACACCCATCAATCACCTCCTGTCAACCCCTAGCACTCCTATCCATCAGATCAGGCCCAATACAACCTGTCATCTAAAAGGCCACCCTGCATATGACCGATTCCACAAAATTCGCCCCCTCATAGACCACCTGTCATCAAAATTTGCAGATGCTTATACCCCTGAACAGTCATTTTGAGACATTTGGTTTCCAGACTACTCACGGTTTTTGGCCCGTAAAATGCCAGGGCAGTATAGGAACTCCACAAGTGACCCCTTTTTAGAAAAAAGACACCCCAAGGTATTCTGTTAGGTGTATGAAGCGTTCATAGAAGATTTTATTTTTTGTCAAAAGTTAGCGGAAAATGATTTTCATTGTTTTTCACAAAGTTTCATTTTTCACTAACTTGTGACAAAAAATAAGATCTATGAACTCACCATACACCTAACGGAATACCTTGGGGTGTCTTCTTTCTAAAATAGGGTCACTTGTGGCGGTCCTATACTGCCCTGGCATTTTAGGGGCCCTAAACCGTGAGGAGTAGTCTAGAAACCAAATGCCTCAAAATGACCTGTGAATAGGACGTTGGGCCCCTTAGCGCACCTAGGCTGCAAAAAAGTGTCACACATGTCGTATTGCCGTACTCAGGAGAAGTAGTATAATGTGTTTTGGGGTGTATTTTTACACATACCCATGCTGGGTGGGAGAAATCTCTCTGTAAATGGACAATTGTGTGTAAAAAAAAAAAAATCTAAAATGTGTCATTTACAGAGATATTTCTCCTACCCAGCATGGGTATATGTAAAAAATACACCACAAAAAACATTATACTACTTCTTCTTAACACGGCAGTACCACATGTGTGGCACTTTTTTGCAGCCTAACTGCGCTAAGGGGCCCAAAGTCCAATGAGTACCTTTAGGATTTGACAGGTCATTTTGAGACATTTGGGTTCAAGACTACTCCTCACGGTTTAGGGCCTTAGGAGTATGGTGAGTTCATAGAAGATTTTATTTTTTGTCACAAGTTAGCAGAAAATGACACTTTGTGAAAAAAAAAAAAAACAATTAAAAACAATTTCCGCTTACTTGTGACAAGGAATAAAATCTTTTATGAACTCACCATACTTCAAATGGAATACCTTGGGGTGTCTTCTTTCTAAAATGGGGTCATTTGTGGGGTTCCTATACTGCCCTGGCATTTTAGGGGCCCTAAACCGTGAGGAGTAGTCTTGAAACCAAATGTTGCAAAATGACCTGTGAAATCCTAAAGGTACTCATTGGACTTTGGGCCCCTTAGCGCAGTTAGGGTGCAAAAAAGTGCCACAAATGTGGTATCGCCGTACTCAGGAGAAGTAGTATAATGTGTTTTGGGGTGTATTTTTACACATACCCATGCTGAGTGGGAGAAATCTCTGTAAATGGACAATTGTGTGTAAAAATCAAAAAAATTGTCATTTACAGAGATATTTCTCCCACCCAGCATGGGTATGTGTAAAAATACACCCCAAAACACATTATACTACTTCTCCTGAGTACGGCAATACCACGTGTGGCACTTTTTTGCAGCCTAACTGCGCTAAGGGGCCCTAATTCCAATGAGCTTCTTTAGGCTTTACAGGGGTGCTTACAATTTAGCACCCCCCAAAATGCCAGGACAGTAAACACCCCACAAATGACCCCATTTTGGAAAGTAGACACTTCAAGGTATTCAGAGAGGAGCATAGTGAGTCCGTGGCAGATTTCTTTTTTTTTTGTCGCAAGTTAGAAGAAATGGAAACACTTTTTTCCCTTTTTTTTGTCACAAAGTGTCATTTTCCGCTAACTTGTAACAAAAAATAAAATCTTCTATGAACTCACCATGCCTCTCAGTGAATACTTTGGGATGTCTTCTTTCCAAAATGGGGTCATTTGGGGGGTATTTATACTATCCTGGAATTTTAGCACCTCATGAAACATGACAGGTGCTCAGAAAAGTCGGAGATGCTTCAAAATGGGAAATTTCACTTTTTGCACCATAGTTTGTAAACGCTATAACTTTTACCCAAATCAATAAATATGCACTGAATGGTTTTTTTTTTTTTGTTTTTTTTTTAAATCAAAGACATGTAGCAGAATAACTTTCGCACTCAAACGTATAGGAAATTTTACTTTATTTGAAAAATGTCAGCACAGAAAGCAAAAAAAGTAATTTTTTTTGACAAAATTCATGTATTTTTTGATAAATATAATAAAAAGTAAAAATCGCAGGAGCAATCAAATAGCACCAAAAGAAAGCTGTATTAGTGACAAGAAAAGGAGGTAAAATTAATTTAGATGGTAGGTTGTATGACCAAGCAATAAACCGTTAAGAACTGCAGTCATAAAACCCCTTAAGGACCAGAGCCTTTTTTTCCATTCAGACCACTGCAGCTTTCAGGGTTTATTGCTCGGTCATACAACCTACGTACGCAAAATTTGCGTAATTTTTTTTTGGGGGGGGGGGGGGGGTATTTATGACCCCTAGATTTCCCCACACTGAATCTCAGCATTGTGAGTGCAGGGAAGCACACAGCAACAGGTTAGTTACCAGTTCCTACATGGCCTCTTTCCAGCAATCCATCTCTCTTTCTCTCAACAGTTACCATGTGACATCACAGGCCAACCATTGAGAAATGGATAGAAGGCTCAGAATGAACCCATGCAGAAACAGGTATACATACCCAGTGAAAATATGCTTTTCTGCACTAATATCTGCATGGAGGGCTGTACCCAAAATATTTGCGGCTGGAAGAGCTATGGTTAGTACAGATGGGGTGGGGGTGAGGTGGGGAGAGGTGGGGCTAAGATTATATATGGTGGGTAAGGTAGAGAGGGGTATAGTTATACATGTTATGGTGGAGGAAACATGGCTAAATTTGCTGTGTCAAATTTATACAAAACACTAACATTTGATCCTGTCACATTGGAAATTATAAAAGAATGGATACTGGCACATCACACTGGAGAACCTTCCTGAAGCCACTGCAGCCATAAGAATAGTAGACTATTTTCCATTTAAACTAACCTCCATCTTGGCATTTGTCCATCTTGGTACTTCTACAATCATGTTGAATATGCCCTGCAAAACAAAGCACGTTAATTAAAATTGGCTTTTTAGGAGTTAAACCGTTATAGGAAGGTACAAAACAAGAAAATAAACATCAATGATGAACTAAATATCTTCTAAATGTAGGCATATTGCCATAAATTACAATTGCCTAAACCAGCTGAAAAGCAAATCCTGTGTTTTCTTCGGGTTAGCTTTAGTTCATCATCATGATTTTTTAAAACCTTTTACAAAACTCTACAAGGGAACTGCAAGCAAATGAAAGGGAATAAAGATGTGCAGCTTGAGGCAAAGAAATGCTCCAGTAGATGACCTGGGTGCGCCTCAGCAATATCTTCATCTACAATAATGCATTTCAAAGAAAGAAGTAAAATTCTGTGTCTTCAAGACAGCTGGTAGTAAATCGTGTCTGTTTATATATGTGGTTCATCTGAGCAGATTCTACTTTCCTCAGGGAAAGCCTGGCTCAGCCAACACAGCTGGCAGTACAACTGTAATGAGAGGGATATGGGGGCTGCCATATTTTTTTTCCTTTTAATCAATACCTGTTGCCTGGCTATCCTGCTGATCCTCTGCCTCTAATACTTTTAGCCACAGACCATGAACAGATGATCAAGCAGGATACCCAGGAAACTGGTATTGCTGAAAAGGAAAAAAGTATGGCAGCCTCCATATAGGCCTCGCTTCAATTGTCCTTTAAGACTTTGTTAACATCTAAAAAAAAAAAAAAAAAAAAAAAAAAAAAAAATCACAATAGCTGACGCCAGCGCCAGTTTGTGAGTTTTTTGTTAGCGCCTCCCGGCGCTTACCTGTGCGCTACGCTTTTGCAGAGCGATTTGTTTTTTTCACTTCCTTATGCAAGTCAGGAAGTGAACTCTTTGACCCAGAAAAATATAAATACAATGTATCGCTATACAAAACGCTTTTTCAAGTGTTTTGTGATTTCCCTACACCTTCCAGGCAAATCGTCCCACAAATGGTAAAGGCAGCACTTTGGTGAGCGGATTGGAATTGAACTGCTCATATGTGAACACTCTCATAAGGAATCCTTGCACAAGCGCTTTTAGGGCGATTTTGAAAAATTGCTGGTGCAAACAAAACAAAACAAAAAAAACCACCACATCCCTCATGTGGGATCATATACAAAGCATTACATTGGCCAGAGCTTTTCAAATTACAAGTGCTTAGAAAAGTGCTGCTAGTGGGCGCTAGGCCTAAGCGTTATTGAGCTATTATTTAAAGCAGAGTACAAAGCTATAGAAATGTTTAATTTAGCAGGCTTGCTCAAGCTCTGACAGATTTTCCATATCAAGCACGTGAAGCAGCTTTACTATTGCTATTACAGCTCAGGCAAGGCAGATTTTAAAATTGTCCGCTCGCCTCATTATTAAAAGGAAATAATGTATACAATTCAGTTGCTTATCTCTATTTTTGTTTACTGTAACAAATTCCTTTCACTCTGAACTGAAGGCAGTCTGCTCTAATCTGACAGCAGAATGAGCAATGAGGGGAGGGGAATAAAAGGTAGAAAACCGAGAGCCCAATATAGAGTAGCTTGTATTGGAGGAGTGCGAATGATAATGATGAAACGTAAGTATTGTACTTACAAACCAGGGTTACCTCCAAGGTAACCACTGAAAAGGCAGGTGGGGAGACCAAGCCTGTCCCCACTCTGTGGATAGAGGAGAAAAAGAGGGTGTACCACCCTTCCACCAAGGGTGAATTAATAAATGTATAGAGCTGTACAGAGGCGCCAGTAGGATAAAAGTCACTAAAACGTTTAAAACGTTCGGGATGCGGTGGTGGACCAGCCAACCCAAAACAGACACAGGTACTGTCGATTCAAGTAATAAATAATTTATTTATATACTCCAAAGACAAGTTGCAACGCGTTTCACGGGCAACATCCCGCTTCCTCAGGCAATACACAACTGGAGTAATACACAGCACGGAGTCCAAAATACGCTTGGCACCTCTGCAAAAAAGTGCCACACATGTGATATCGCCGTACTCGGGAGAAGTAGTATAATGTGTTTTGGGGTGTATTTTTACACATACCCATGCTGAGTGGGAGAAATATCTCTGTAAATGACAATCTTTTTTTTTTTTTTTTTTTTTACACACACAATTGTCCATTTACAGAGTTATTTCTCCCACCCAGCATGGGTATGTGTAAAAATACACCCCAAAACACATTGTACTACTTCTCCCGAGTACGGCGATACCACATGTGTGGCACTTTTTTGCACCCTAACTGAAGATGGCAGCTTCCATATTCCTCTCAACTCACATTCCCTGGAAAGAAAAAAAGAAAGAAAGAAAGAAAGAAAGAAAGAAAGAAAGAAAGAAAGAAAGAAAGAAACAAACAAACAAAAAAAAGCGCATCAGGCTTCTAGTCCCTAAATGTACTGAAAATAACAATGACATGCACCAACTGTAATAAAACACCGAAATGCTTTTCATTTACAACCAGTCAGAATAATGTAATGGTTGTACAATGACTGAAGAATTATTGCCCTTTACCACTTCCAAGTCAACAGGTTTTCAGTGAACCAGCTAACATGAGCAAATATGTCTCTGTGATATTGATTTTTCTCTTAGGAATATTAATGCTGCCCAGTGCCGGCTCCAAATCCCATACCTGATACAATGATAAATACTGAACGGGTAAATGTTTAGTACTGCAGGGGGTTATTTTTCCCATAAACTGCACTCTAGCTGCTGTATACTGAAGGTTGCCAATTATAAGAGGGAACTGGAGACCTCAGATTGAAGATGAATTTATTGGAGGCCACTAAGGGCATTAATGGACCTTAATGTTCAGGATTCCATTATCAAAGGCAGGGGCGTATCTACAGGGGGTGCACATAGGGCACCTGCCATAGGCGCCCCTTGTCATTCACCTGAGGGGCGCATCCCCAGTAAGCAATAAATCACCACTTTAGGTCTGTGTCCTGCTCCTGGCATGCACAGGTGCACCTTCCTAAATAGCTGGGTTGTTTTCTATCATGCCTCACGCCCACAGAAGAAGAGGAGAGCGGGACTGTGTGTGAGCTGCCGCTGCGGCTTGCCTATTCACTTCCGGTCTGGTCCTCTCCACTGCTCTGTCTCCAGCATCTGTGGTCGCCATAGCAACGTCGGCAACTCGGCTCCACTTGCTGCCTCGCTTTCCCGGCGATCCTCCTCCCCCTGATCGGCTTGCGCATTCTCTTCGGTCCACACAGTCCTCTCTGCTGGGCTGGCCAGAGTAAGTAGTCGCCATAGCAACAGCGGCCAGCGCCACTTTAGATTCCCTTCCTGATTGACTGCCTCCATGCTGGAGCTGCTGGGGGTGGGAGAGGAGGGACAATGCATGTATGTAGTAGCAGGCGGTCAGGTAACAGCGCACATAGATTGAGTGCGCACACCAACTGTCGTTGAACAGGCTAGTGGTCCCACCTTCCACCCTCATAGTTCTCTGGTGTCTAGTGGTTTCCCCTTATTGCCCCATATGGCTTTCCTAGTGGTCTAGTGATTCCCTCCCCAGTATATTCTGCCTGGTGGTCCAGAGTGTCCCTCTCTATATAGCTTCCCTACTGGTCGAGTGGAGCCCCCCTTCTCAATAAAGCTTCCCTAGGGGTCTGGTGGTTCCTCCCCTATACATCTTGACAGGTGGTCTAATGGTTTCCTCCGTTCCTCCACAATAAAACTTCCCTGGTGGAGTCAGTGACCCAGCCTGTGCCCCAGTGCTGTCCTGTGCATCCCCAGCATGTAATGGAGACAGAGGCGTATTTAGAGGGATGCTCCTTTGCTGCACCCCCATGCCTGCCCCTGTGCCTCCCCATCGTCAGGCTTCAGATCAGATTAATTCTGTAATTTGGGGAACATGGATACTTAATTTATGTAGGTAGGGTGCACTTGGCTTGGTGTAAGAAAAGAGGACAGAGTGAATATGAAGAAATATTTCCAAAAAAGTAACTTTAGCAATACACAGAGTCCAAAAACACACACAACACATGTATGCAAGAAAGGATGCTGTTTTTAAAGTGGAAAGGGGCTCTGACCAGAATGGGGGGGGGGGCACAATTTCAGTTTTTGCCATAGGCTCTATATTACCCAGATACGCCCCTGATCAAAGGTCTCATGCACTGTGGGGAGATATAGCCTCCCTGGAAATTATAGAAAATAAGATTGATTACAGGATGACATGTTTTATAAGACAACCAAAAGCCATAAACAATTTAGGAGCAAAAAAAAAAAAAAATAGACATGCTCTATTATTTCAATATAAAAAGTACTGTAGTATACAGGGCTGTGGAGTTTGAACAAAAATCATCAGACTCCGATGACTCATTTATGAAACCACCGATTCAGACTCCAGGTACCCAAAATTGCTCCGACTCCTTAGTCTAATTTTTACAAAGGCTATGGATTTGGTTCAAAAATCATCTGACTCAGTTTATTGAATCCACCGGTACCCAAAATTGCTCCGACTCCTGGACTCCACAGCCCTGGTAGTAGAATTCAGCTTGTCAAAGTTTAATTTATCGCAGTATGGAATTATAAGATATATTTATATTATATAAAATAGTAAACAAGTCACTGCAATAATTATCAACGCAGAGTATGGAATAATTTTGGTCATAACCATGGCTCTGTTTTGGGCAGAATGGAGAAATGAAAAATGCAAGATATTTTAGTTATCATGCATGTATTTGAATGCGCCCTACCAGAAAAATTCCTGAACTTTTGCTTTTATAGAAGTGATTACACTTGCTGATTGGTTTGTTTACACGTGATGAGTGGCACATGGCTGTTACTTACTCTCTTATTTCCTATAGAGGGGCTTCCACAATTTGGACTTTTTGTTAAAGTACACCTGAACTGAGAGGGATATGGAGGCTGCCGTATTATTTTTAAACAATACCAGTTGCCTGGCTATCCTGCTGATCTCTAGCTGCAGTAGTGTCTGGATTAGCTGCATGCTTGTGTCAGGTGTGGGATTCAGTGGGCCTTCAGTCAGTAACATCTGATCTGCAAGCTTTTTCAGGGTCTAAGGCTGGGAATCAGGGATGGGCTCAAATTCGAATTCGGGTGAATCCGAATAGTTGCTATCCAGATTTCACCCAGTTACCTGTGCGGGGTGGGCGGGGGGGGGGGGGGTTCAAGCTTACCTGACGTCTCCCCCTCGGCGCCTCCCACAATGCGGTCCACGCACGGCACGTGAATACAAACACTTCCTCCTTTAACCCGGAAGAAGGAAGTGTTTGTAATCACGTAACCGCCGCGTGGACCGGATTCACCCGAATTTGAGCCCATCCCTGCTGGGAATACACCACGAGTTATTTTGGCAGATAGATGGCTCGATAGTTAATTTCCAACAGGTCGGATCTGATTTTTTTTTTTTATTTTTTTATTTATAGAAGTGAATGGAAACCGTTCAGAAAAACGTTCGGAAAATCGATAAGAAAAATCGGCCGAAAAATAAATAAATAGTGTATTCCCAGCGTAAGTCTAAAAGTATTACAGACAGAGGATCAGCAGGACAGCCAGGCAATGTGCATTGTTTAACCACCCTGGTAGTAAGCCCGACAGTGATTGCATGGCCCCGGGAGGATTTTTGCCTATAAAATGTTATTTATAGTCTTCAGCTAGCACTTCACTAGCCAAATATACCCCCCCAAGTGCCTCCGGTCCCCTCTGATCGCCGCCGGTATACGTACCCCCCCAGGGATCCCGCAATGACACAGCCTCCCAATCAGCTCTCGGCTTCGCTAGTCATGCCCGATCGCCGTGACAGTGAAGCTGCGGCTCTCGCGGGATAGTGGACGGGTAAATATTACCGGCATCGATCGGGGGGGGGGGGGTGTGGGGGGTTGGGGTTCAGAGTGGACCGGAGGCACTTGGGTTGCATACTTGGCTAGCGAAGTGCTAGCTGAAGACTATAAATAAAATTTTATAGGCAAAAATCCTCCCGCGGACGCAGACATTGAAACTGCGTACCGCCAGGGAGGTTAAAGGGACTCCGAGCAGTGCAGGAACTATGGAAAGATGCATATCATTTTAAAGCTCTCTTTCTCCTCTTTCCAATGATATATAAACCACCACCCTACGTCTTTTAGTTTTCGCTATTTTCACGATTGAAATTGCCGCGGCCGCAATTTCAATCGCGAAAATAGAGAAAACTAAAAGGTGTAGGGCAACGATTTAGGTGTCATCAGAAAGAGGAGAAAGAGAGCTTTAAAATGATATCCATCAAGCCATAGTTATATTGTATTACACAGGACGACACTTTCCCCAGTGTCAGCAGCTCCATTCTGCTGAATGCAGCTGCTGACTTTGACAAAAAGTCGCCCTGTGTAATACAATATAACTATGGAAAGATGGATATCATTTTAAAGCTCTCTTTCTCCTCTTTCTGACGACACCTAAATCGTTGCCCTACGCCTTTTAGTTTTCTCTATTTTCGCGATCGAAATCGCTGCCGCGGCAATTTCAATCGCAAAAATAGCGAAAACTAAAAGGCGTAGGGTGGCGGTTTATATATCATTGGAAAGAGGAGAAAGAGAGCTTTAAAATGATGTGCATCTTTCCATAGTTTCTGCACTGCTCGGAGTCCCTTTAAAAGGAAACAAATGTCAGCCTCCTTATCCCCCCTCTGCTCAGATGTACTTTAATGACAAGGAGAGTATATCAATATATTATTTTATGTCCTGATGCACAAAAAAAACCCCCTTAAATTGAAAAAGTGGGTGTATTTTCTTTTTCTCGAGACTGCGAGTATCAGGTGTTTGTTGTTAAACATTCTTTACTTCTAAAACTAGTGCAAGGGGACTGGAAATGCCCCCTAAATATTTGTAATTTTTTAATTTTTTTTGACTGGAGAACGGCTTTAATCTCGGCTATAAAACGCATTAAACTGGATGGACTCTAAAATCGTCAGTTGAAAACCTTTTAACTGAATGGCTCTCTTCATCTTTGTTTCTTACTGCCAGTATTATATGAACAATTTGATGAGTTTCATGACTTGATGCCTGGATAAGTCAGCTCCTGTGCTTCTTGGCAAACAGAAAAACACATAGGCTAAACATTTTTGCCAGTCAGAAGAACGGAGTTATCGAGCATTGGCAGCCAACAAAGGAGTCAGTTATATCTTAAAAATGTGAATTTAAAAATGATAGAAAGGTAGGCATGTGCTATGTGAAAATATTAGATGTTAGATTAAGTATTTATATATCAAACCTAATATAAAAAAAATGAAAACAAGGACATTGATAATGTTCACCAGTTATATCAACTGCATATTGACTGGAAGTATCTTTACCCGAGGTGAGAAGGATATGGAGGCCGATATGGGGACATAACATCACTGCAGTGCATTCTGCCTGCACAATTAGGAAATTGCCCACACGAGCTGACCGGCATTTGATAGAGGGGGGGGGCGACACTAGCACTAAGTTAAAACTCGGGTACAAGCTGAGACCCCCACTTTTGGGGTAATTTTTTGGTCCTAAAATTTCAGCTCATACTCGAGTATATACGGTACTTTAAACAACATAGGATCCATCTATATGATTGTTTGTCCGTTGACCTCAGCAAAGCCCAGGATCAGCCAGGTTCTGGAGTGTATTACCGCCTCCTTGCCCAGAAAGACATTAGCCTTTAACTGTCTCACAAAGAAAGGCCACGGGTTCAGAGCTCAGCTAAAGATTACACAGACGGCATGCTAGGTAGTTATAACTTCAGTGTTCCCTAACACCCCCCCGCCCCCCCCCCCCCCCGAATTTTTTTCCAGCTGGGTGGCATGAAAAAGTAGCCAGATGGGGCGCAACCGAGGAAATGCAGGGCTGGCACTTCTCTGGGTCACTCTGCTTACAGCATCGGAGGAGGTTTAGGAGGCAAACCTATGACAGCCTGGTGGAGCACCCGGCTAAAAGAGCCTGGGGGGAACACTGAACTTGAAAACATTAGCGTACCGCTTGGTATTTTTGTTACACCACAGGTATGCTTTTAGTGTTCCAGCGTGCTGTGAACGTGTTTTGAGTGCAGCAGTTGTATGTTTGCATATACAGTATACTGACCACATTCATCAGCAACTGATTCCACACTTATTTAAATTCCAGCAGGATATTCATACCCACCTTTGTTCTTCTGGTAATTCAATAAGTTATTTAACAGAAGAGGCTACGTTGGTTTATGCAATCCTTGAAAAACCATGAAAGAATTTTCATTTCCAGCTAACAAAATGACTGCACATTTGCTTACTGCCCACACCTAAAACAACTGTGCAATCCTGGTTGTGATGTTACATGTAAACAAGCCAAACTGAAAAGGTGTTAAAAACAGATATATATGCTTACCTTGGCTTCATCAGCATACAAAGGAATATCATGGAATGGAGAGATGTATTTTCCTTTGCAGTCTTCTACAAAAGAGAAAAACAAGATGTGTTAATATTTGTACAACACATCTAATATCCATATCAAATACTAAGGCACAAGGAGTCCCACCCTCTTGCACAGTACCAGCTTCTGCACAGAACATTCAAACAATAATAAAAAAGCAAGAGGTTTGTTGCACTGGGGGTCACAGGCTTGTCTCCAACACCATGTACCTCCATTGTTAGAGGTTTCTGAAAAGTACTATACCATTATTGCTATCAACACAATAAAATAGTATTGTACCACCCCTTAAAGGGAACCAGAGGGCCCAGAAAAAAAAAAGATTCAATACATACCTGGGGCTTCCTCCAGCCCCATATGCACGGATCGCTCCCACGCCGCCGTCCTCCGCTTCTTGGATCCGCCGGTACCGGGTCCCGTCACTTCCGGCGGACGTGGCCAATTGTCCGCATGAGCAGGGGCTCCCTCCATACTCTTACGCGTGCAGCTGCGCAGTATGCAGCCGCACGCGTAAGGGTATGACGGGAGCCCCTGTGATGCGGACAATTGGCCGCGTGCTGCCGCCGTATGGCCAAAACTACGGGACCGCCGGATACAGGAAGCGGAGGACGGCGGCGTGGGAGTGATCCGTGCGTATGGGGCTGGAGGAAGCCCCAGGTATGTATAGAATCTTTTTTCTGGGGCCTCTGGTTCCCTTTAATATTATGAGCAATCAATATCAAACAAACAGACAATAGGGGTTTTCTTGGAACCAAATGTTCTCTTATTTATTCTTCATTCATAAAGTCTTCAAATTGCGGACATGTCGTATGGATACAAATTCAGAGTTCCTATTCACACAAAAGACTGCCCGACACGTGTTTCATGGCCAAAAGCTGCTTCCTCAGAGGCACACTGTGTACAAACATCCAATGGTCCAAAGTCAAGACATGTCATGATCGCTGCTGCAGCAGGCATTGGTGGAAGTAGTAGTGCTGCAGCTCAGGTAGTTCTGATCTCTTTCCATGCAAGCTGCATAGCTTTGTCTGCCTTTCCCTGCTGTCAACTTGTGACTGATTATCATTCACCTGTGTGGGAATCTGCATGTCTGCTCCCATTGGATGACCTCAGTATAAAGATCTGCTTCCTGCAGGACTCCTCGGGTTTTCATAGCTTCAGTTTAAGCCTGTCTTGCTGTCGCTTCAGCCCCCGATCGGGTTTCTTGCTCTAAAGATACTTTGCTGGTTTTGCATCATATATTGGTTCATTGCCCATATATATGCATACCAGCACGTTTATTATTTTCCTGGTATTCGTGTTACGTTGATACATCAGTGACGCTGATATATACGTACACGAACTGTTTATATCCTGTGTTCAGTTAGTCAGTTCTAGCACGTTGATCACCCGTGCTGAGCTAGTTATCCTGTTCCTGGTCCCGTTTGTGGATTGCGTTCATCTCTGCGAGGAGATAGCGAATCCTTCTGAATCCTGTCCTGTTACAGTTTGTGGATTGCGTTCATCTCTGCGAAGAGATAGCGAATCCTTCTGAGTCCTGTTCCCTGTATTACTCCAGTCCTAGTCAGCGTTCCTGCTTATGTCATATATCGGTTCATTGCCGATATATACATATGTTAGTCAGACGTTACAAATAGTTTCATTGATAGCTGTAATTGTAATACGCTAGGAAAACATACTTATTGTATATTTGTCTGTGTTACGTTCATCTATCTTGATCCTGCTATTTCCTGACTATCCTGTCCTGTCTTTGTGAGGCACGCCATCGCTGCAACGCATTGGCTGCCTCATTCCAGTCTGTCTTGTTGTGGACGCTTGCTGTCACTAAGTAGCGGCTAGCTAGCAAGCGTTCATTCTGTCTACCTGTCCTGATCTCCTCATTTCTGGTTTATGCGCTCAGCGCTACTTTGCGCTGAGACGTTATAGCGAAAGCATTGTTTGTGGCTGTCGGATCTGCACCGGCTCTGTGCGCCACAATCTCCTTTTGGAGTCAGTCCTCCCCTCCACTATACTGGGGATAGCCTGTTTCCTTGTGCTAGTGTGTGTACCTCCTCCACGTCAGCTCATGCGTTGCATGCTGACTGTGGAGAATACACCACCAAGCCTTACACCACAATCTGTATAGCAAGAGAAAAAGGCTCTCAACGATGGTTCCATGTATCCATGGACTAAAGGAGGTCCTTTTTCTCTTGATATACAGATTGCGGTGTCTTTGGACTTTGGGTGTTTGTACACAGTGTGTCTCTGAGGAAGCAGCTTTTGGCCATGAAACACGTGTCGGGCAGTCTTTTGTGTGAATAGGAACTCTGAACTCCTTAAACATTGGCCCTTATTCAATTCAATTTTTTTTCCCCATAGGAGAAAAATTTTCACCTGTTTAAAAATTACTTTTCAGAACTCTGCAATTAAAAAAGTACCAAAAAGAAAGTGAAAAGGTGCAGTCAAATTAACGTATATAAGTGTATTTTCTGGTTTGCTTATGGCTTTAAAAGCATTTTATTGATTAGGTTTGAAAATATCAACTAAGGGAAAAAAAAAAAAAGTGATTTCAATAGGTGCCATCGACTGGAGTTAGACAGTTTACCATTTGGTGGCAAGTATGCATGGGTCATATTGGACCATACTAAAAGTTTACTGAATTAAGTTTTGTGACTGAAGGCATGTGTATGACTACAGTGAATACCCATTAAAAAAAAAAAAAAAAAAAAAAAAAAAGTAACTCAAAACTGAGCAAGGCTAATTCTATCAGCAATCAGGAAAAAATGAATGTAAACAGTGTAAAGAACCAAAGTAATGGACAGAATTTATTTTTCACAATTCAGATACTGTATGCTGGGAACTGCAATAAAAGTTATCTTCTTCACTGTCTGAACTCTGCTGTTGGTTGTGTCAACTTGACTCAGGTGTGTCCAGGCTACTCAGGTGTGTCCACTTGACAACTACCATACTATACTTTAGAATCTCAGCAGTGCAGAGGAAGTCATATACAGTGTTTCCCTGAAAATAAGATAGTGGCTTATAGTAATTTTTTGTCCAAAAGATGTGCTAGGACTTATTTTCAGGAGGGGTCTTATATTTCTATCAGGAAATGTATCAGCAGAATATTTCCTGTCCCTTTGTATTGTGCTGTGTGTCCTCCTGCCTTCCTCACTGTTCCGCCTCATCCTCTGCTGGATCCAAAGCTATGCTACTGTACTGATCAGGCACCTGCCCTGTCATCCCTGCACACAGCTGATAACCTTGCTGTGTGCCGGGATGACAGGACCTGTGCCCGATTGGCACTGCACCGCTGTGTCCCTGCTTGCTAGTTGCCTCTTCCTCATTTCCGGGGTAGGGCTTATATTTTGAGCATGCTTGAAATTCCAACTAGGGCTTATTTTCAGGTAAACATAGTATCTATATAAAGAGGTAGGGCTTCCCAAGTTGACAAGCTGTGTCTAGAGTTCCTAAGGCTTTACAGAGGTGCACAGCTGCAGGTATGCACAGCTTTACAAGGGTTTTTTTTTTCCTTTTTAATCAGAAAAGTTAATTTCCAAACTCAATATTTAAAACAAGCTACATTATTACTTTGAACAAGGAAAATCCTGAAAGCGTTTGCATTTATGTGTTTAATTTGGGGTTTAGTTAGGCTTTAAATAAAGCCATGTCAAGCTTGTAGGATTACTTATCTTTTCCAAATGACCTAGCAAGAAAACATCAGTAAATAAGGCCCAGTTTGTAAAAACCCTTCCATTCACATTGCTAATATGCAGTTGTGTCTAGATCTTACTTAATGGATGCTGGTAGTTCAGAATATAATGAGCTTCCCAGGATCCATTTATTAGCTGCATTCTTTATAAATTCCAAGCTCAAGTAAACAAAGACTTCATCTCCTGGGTATACGCTATACAAATAAGCACAGCAAGAAGACAAAGACAATTTCATAGCTGACAACAAAAAAAGGTTACCCAGACAACAAATCAGCGAATGCCTGCAGGCTGCAGAAAATTCATTTGAAAACCGAGCATTTGTTTAGTGCAAGTTTACAATAAAGTTAGTATCAGAACTTCTATAAAAAGGGTAGGTATGTAACTTAGAAATTGAGGAATAGCTCTTAGAGGACCACTGCACTGATACAAGGCACTCAAGCTTAAATCTGAACATTTTTATGGGAAATGTTATTTTATTTACACATTCATATAGCACTGACAATTCTGCCATAGTACAGAACATCAGATTGTTAAATAATTTACAATCCCATAGGGGAGTTTACAATCTAACGCCTCTATCAGTTTAGGGACTGTGTTTTAGCAGAAGGCAATGCAAGCAAACCTAAACCAAAGTTTAAAATTAGCATTTAAAAAGGTTGCTTTCACATTATAATACTTTTTTTGTTAAAGCAGATCCAAGATGAAAAACTAACTATAACAAGTAACTTCTGTATATACAGTATATCTCTCTCTCTCTCTCTCTCTCTCTCTCTCTCTCTCTATATATATATCTCTTATCTAAAGTTTAGATCGTTTACACTGCATATCTAGCTGCAAAAGTTTAAAAAGTGTATGATTATTTATTCCTGTGATACAATGAGGGCAGTCACATTCTTTGTCATATTGTCACAGTCTAGGCCAGTTCAGATCAGAAATGCGGATGGCCATGCGTGCGGAACGCGTGCGGACCGCAACGCGTACGAACGCATGGCCATCCGCGTTTGTGTGCGTTGCGTGGCTGATCCCATCACTGAAAAGTGAATGGGACAGCCACGCGTTTTTGCAAAATCTGCGTGCAGCATGCGTTCCCGGACCGCACAGGTCCGGAACGCATGCAGTGTGAACATCAGACATTGCACTCTATGCAATGTCTGATGTCGTGCGTTCTGGCCACCTGCACGCGTTTCCAAAACGCGGCTGGAAACGCGTGCAGTGTGAACGGGCCCTAAGGGCTGGAGATGGTATCTGCTTTCTTGTGTGTAAACTCAGTCCCCTCTCCTCCTCCTTCCTCCCTTCTGCCTTTAAAGTCAATGGCTAGTAACACTTCCCCTCCTCCTGCCCAGACTGAGATCCTGTAAAGCTACATACACACGTCAGATTTTTGCAAACGACCGGTCGTTTGGACATCAAATCGGGCATGTGTACAGTGTCGTTCAGCTGATAAGACTGGACTTGAGCGATCCGCGGCTCAAGTCAAGTCTTATCAGCTGAACGACAGACTGTACACACGCCTGATTTGACATCCAAACGACTGGTCGTTTGGACGTCCAAACGACGGGTCGTTTGCAAAAATCCAACGTGTGTACGAGCCTTAAGCCCTTGCTATTGTCTGAAAATGCCTTGGCACTCTGAAAACCTGTGGGCATGGCTTGTTTAGTTTATAGGGAATTAAAGTATTAAAACAAAAAAAAGTATTTGGCTTGAGGAATGCTGTATAAAGTATAGGAAAGGGACACAATTATGCAATGAGTAAAAGTTTATCTCGGATCCACTTTAAGGCTGAGACTACCTGCTGATGCTTAAAGAGAACCTAAAGTCAACCAAAAAATAAAATTAGATTAACTCACCTGGGGCTTCCCTCAGCCCCCTGCAGAGGATTGGTGCCCTCGCAGCCCCGCTCCGATGGCCCAGGACCCGCCGGCGAACACTTTCGGTTTGGCCGTCACCGGCCGACAGGCATGGGAACGCGAGTGATTGTTCGCGTTCCCAGCCTGTATATCGCCCCCTATGCTGCTATTGCGGCCTCCTGGCATTTTTTTTGTTGCCTTTAGGTTCACTCTAATGTGTTCATAATATAACAAAATAATGGAAACACCTAACATATTGGCATCATAATCTTCGAACATGTTTTAAGCAATCAAAACTTGACATGTTAAATTATTTGTTTATTTTCTGTTATTTTATATGTTTAATTAAATTAATTGTGTTTTCTTTTACAGATATTTAAACAAAAGTTGGTTATAATTTATAAAAAAGGCAGACTTTCAAAGAGGCCAAATTGTTGGTGCTCGTATGGAAGGCGCTACTGTAACAAACTGACCGAATGCTTGGCATTTCAAAAAGGTACTGTCTCAAAAGTAATGACTGCCTTTGAAAGAGAAGGAAAAAAGTCCTCAGCAAAGCACAGTTGTGGCCGAAAATCAAATTTGTCTGAGAGAGACCGTCGATTCCAAATCGAATTGTTAGAAAAGCTTGCAAGACCACGACTCCTAAAATCACTGCAGAGCTGAACGAACACCTACAGAACCCAGTTTCCACAAAAACTGTTCATTGGGAGCTGCACAAATCTGTATTCCACGGAAGAAGTGCAATTAGAAAACCTCTGCTCTCAAAGACAAATGTTTCAAAGCGTTTAGAGTGGTGTAGAAACCACCAGAATTGGTCCCTCGAGCAGTGGAAATACGTGATTTTCTTTGACAAATCATCGTTTACCTTATTTCCGACCTCTGGCCGAGTGTACGTTTGGAGACAGCCGAAAGAAGCATTTCATCCAGACTGCCTTCTCCCAACCGTAAAACATGGCGGGGGTTCTGTGATGATCTGGGGTGCTATTTCTTGGAAATCTGCTGGGCCAATGATTTCCCTTCATGAGAAAATTAAAGTGGAATATAATCCAGAATGTATTCTTTGCTCTAAAAGATTATTTACAGCATATAATATACTAATGTTTTTTTTTTTTTTTTTTTTAAGTAAAACAGCATTCAAAGGGTTACATCACAGGGCTGACTCTTCTGCAGGGAGAACCCGCATCCGAACTGCTGTTAAGCTTATCTTGTGTACACATTCTTTACTTGATACATTTATGTAAACATTCTCTGGCTGTGCAAGACTTCAGCTGATGAGTCCTGGGGTGAAACACAGATCAGAAATCACTGGTGGCTACATTCACAACAGAATTACAACAGTTATGAATAAAATGCACCAGCAGCTTTAAAAATAAATTAACTGAACTTTGGGAAGTTATGTCTAAATGAATAACTTGTGCACAAAAAGCAAATATGATAATTGTATGGGTTATAAAAAAAAAAAAAAAAAAAAGTAGGAAAACACACATTTTTGTTGAAAATGTTGTCAGAGTTTTAAACCGCTTTAACAGCAGAGACCATTTAGGAATTTTGGGCAACCAAGTTCATCCTATGGTTCAAGAAATGTTTCCGGAGGGGAATGCTATCTTTCAAAATAATAATGCCCCAATCCATACAGCTAGAATTGTTAAAGAATGGCATGAGGAACATTCACCTCATCTGGCCACCACAATCCCCAGACCTCAACATTGAGCATTTATGTTTTTTTTTAGAGATTTAAGTAAGAAGTCGATTTCCACCACCGTCGTCTCTAAAAGAACTGGAGGGTGTTTTGACTGAAGAATGGGCTAAAATGCCTTTGGAAACAATTCACAATTTGTATGAATCAATACCTCAGAGAATTGAGGCTGTAATTACCGCAAAAGGTGAACCTATACCATATTAAAATATATTTTGTTGATTTTCAAGGTGTCTACATTAGTTTGTCCATCCCCTGTAGAATAATCATATCAAGTTTTCAGTGTCACTTTAAAATGGATTAAAAAAAATAAATAAACTAAAACAATTTTATATGCAAATCTAATTCTAAATAGGACTTTTCTAGAAACTCATTCTTTTGATTATAAAAAGTTTAAAAATCTAGGTCTGAAGTTTTGGATTGCCTCAGGTGAATAACTTCAGCTTTTTAATAGGTCAAGACAAACCTTGACCTATTGAAAATGTTATCTGTTCCCTGCTCTCAAGTGTTTTTCCTCAGCAACACCGGAGTGTAACTTCTAATTACTGGTAGTTACCAGTGAGAGGCAGGGAACACACTAAGCAGAAACGCTAGCGTTGCGGAAACCACTGCGAAAACGCACATAGTGCAAGTCAACAGGCCACATGTACTTGCGTTATGCAATGTGCGGTTTTAAAAACACTGGTTTTGTTGCATATTTTTCAAAAACGCACATAATGACAGTCAATGGTGACGCAGAGACATTGCGCTTTTTTTAAAAATAAAAACACAAGTTTGATGATGTATTTCCGCTTCCTATTACCATAAAAAGCATATCAAAAACACAAGCAAAATGCATATGTGAACTGCAAACACATTAAAACGCACGCAAAATGCAAGAAAATGTATGTGCGGGGGTGTGCCAATCCAGCCCCGCGATCCCGTCTAAAAGACGTTCAAAGACCGGTTGCTAGATCGTCAGACGGTAGTGATGTGACAGTGTGTGCCAATCCCGTGTAATCTGCTCCCATTACCAATCGGGGAATAGTCACCTCCGATGGTTGGAAGTATGGTGAACAGACTGACGCTACAGATTGTGGACAGCGTAGCGACAATATGTAATGTGACAATCACTCACCAATCCCGTATTACTAGGCCACTGTTGCAATGCAGGTCTCCTGCACTAGAGACTTCTCTAGGCAGATTCACTGTGTGCATAGTAAACTGTTAGGATTGGTTGGAGGTGCCCACACATGTACAATCCCTATTGTGTGTACAATCGGTAAACTAAAAATATTGATTTTGTGCTGGAAAATCGGGTAATTTCACTGCCACCACTCTCATGTTAGGGAGGAAAGAGACTCCCGCTAGCTATTCCTAGAAGGAAGAAAACTGTTATTTACAACCTATAACTAGCAAAACAACAATTTATAAGAAAATAATAAAACAATGCAGTAGAAGGACTCCTCAGAGGGTAGATCCTTTGTACCAATCATCAGATGACCAGAACAGGCACAAGACTGAACGATAAAATTGTTAGTTTTATTCTAAAACTACATAACTCACAGTATACTTTAACCCACAGATAAATATACCTGTCAGACAGAACACATTGGTTTGATAGAAAAAAGGGGAGAGATGAAAAGAAACAGAATGTCTTAATATACAGTTCAAATACGGTTATTGGTAGTCCATGCGGCAATCGCAAGTCTTTGGAGAAAGTCCAAGATGGCCGATTGCCATGCTCTTTTTGGGAAATAAGCCAAGTGATTTTGCCAGTGTCCAGCTGGCTGTCGGTATGTTATTCGACAAAGATTTTAGATGAAGGACCTTGACATAACATTTATATCTTGCTTTTCTCCTGGCGGACTCAAAGCGCCCAAGAGCTGCAGCCACTAGGACGCGCTCTATAGGCAGTAGCAGCGTTAGGGAGGACTTGCCTAAGGTCTCCTACTAAATAGATGCTGGCTTACTGAAAAGGCAGAGTCGAGATTCTGTTCCTGTTTTGTCCGGTCTCTGTGCCCATAGGTCACACCAAGAAACAGAATGCATATTCACACTTAGCATAATTTTACAAATCATTTGATATGAAACATGATGACAATGGATGGCTCATAACACAGTTTTTGACTTCCACCGTTTGTAGCACAGGTTCTGGAAGATCCAGATGGTTGTAAATCTCTCAGGACCAGTGGCACGTGAAATCCAACACACTCTGCGAATTTGAAGGACCTGGTAGCCTTGTAACACCGGAAATATTACAAAACTGTGCCCATTCTTAAATATAGTTTTTAAGGTTGGTTGAACTTTTGGAAGTCCCCAGCTGAAGTGATAGGGATCACTCCTGTCTCTGTCAAGTCAGGCCAGAAGGCAGCTACGTGTCGGAAACCTGCTGGGTCGGTTCGTAACAGTCTAGAGAAGGATGCTTTTTATGAGCTTCTGTCCACCTAATCTCTGATAGATGGCCTAAAAACTCTTCCAGGGATGCTTGTGACCAGCTTTTCACACTTAGGTGTAAGGTTCGGTAACTAGAAGCTATCAAAGAGCCAGGGAGAAGAGACGGGAAAAAAAAAAAAAGTTGAATAATAAATAAAAATGTCATTTTGGTTACTTGCAATGACATTTGCATTTGTGACTTAAATGGCGCACACACTGTTTTCTCAGGAACCGTGTGAGCGTGACACCTCCTTCTGGGGGGGGGGGGAAAAAAAATTGCGGAAGGACTGGTCACACAAGACCACGACTGAAGCAATACCAACTTGCTACTTGGGTTCATTACAGCGGGAAAGCCTGGGTTCCACATGACCTTGTGAGGTTGCCCTTTTTGTGTTGGTCGGTAGTTTAGCCAGGATGCTACAGGGCTTGGCAAATTTCCTGTAGTACCCCACTGCTCCCAGAGAGGCCTGTACCTCTCTCATGACAATCTGATCTGCGTCAGGTTCAATGGTCAGATTGGCTGCTGACAGGGATGAGTGATCGCAGTGTTGCTTCCATGTCGGGCAGAACACAGGGATGTCATCTGGGTACGTGAATGTACAACCGTGCTTGCCTCCCAACAGGTCGTTCCACGCCTGTTGAAAGGTGGCTGGGGAATTAATCACACCAAAAGACAGCCGCTTGAGGAGTTTAAGTTAAATGGCAGGAGAAATGTGGATTCCAGGTGCGCCTCAGGAACGGTTGGAATCTGCCAGTATCCGTGCTTCTGATCCATGATTGTTAGATAGTTGGCTGATGCCAGCCAATCCAACAAATCACCGAGGGGAGACATGGGATACGCATCGGTTATTGTGAGGTCGTCCGGCCTCCCATAGTCCTCACAGAACCTGGCGGCCTGTGGGCTAGATGATTTGCAGAGGACAGCCATCTGTAAAATCTCCTCATACTTCAACTTTACTTCTGCTTGCACCTGAGGAGGGGTGTGATAGGGGAGCTGCCGTAAGGGCTTGTAAGTCCCTGGGTCCCTTCTGTGAATTGCTGTACTTTTCTACCCAAGGTTTTTGTGAAGGTTTTGCAGTGCGCTTCAGCGAGGCCTTCTGGGAGTACGTGAGGGGTGTGTGTGTGTGTGTGTGTGTGTGTGTGTGTGTGTGTGTGTGTGTGTGTGTGTGTGTGTGTGTGTGTGTGTGTGTGTGTGTGTGTGTGTGTGTGTGTGTGTGTGTGTGTGTGTGTGTGTGTGTGTGTGTGTGTGTGTGTGTGTGTGTGTGTGTGTGTGTGTGTGTGTGTGTGTGTTTACATTCCCCTCATCTGCCAATTCTCGCGTGGCTATACACTCCTAGTACTTCCTGCGTTTTGTCTGCATGGGCTTCTAACAATCCACATGGACTATGCTTTCACCTGGGGTGTATGCTGCCTGGGGAATGGGTCCACTGGAGTTATTACCATTCTCCCTGTACACCTCTGATTGAGCTTCCGCTGCTGGTGGCTTAGCGGTTTGGCCACTAAGCACACGCAGGTTGGAGTCGCACTGTAGTATCCTCACGGATGTGGGTCTACAAATCTCAGCCAGCTGCCTAGCCCTAGAGTGATCAGAGGTCAGCTGCTGAAGATCAAACTCTGGGGTCAGAGCTGACAGGAATGCCTGTATATGCTCTGAGCTCAGGTTACCAAAAGTACTGTGCAGGTATACCACAATAAATGTGCGTGTGTGTGCGTGTGCGTGCGTGCGTGCGTGCGTGCGTGTGTGTGTGTAAAATCTAATTTTTAATTCACAAAGGTGTTATAGATTTATTGAACGTTTTACAGATAAAACATTTGATAAATTTATAACACCTTAGTGAAGTCAAAGTTAGATTTCGTTCGATAAAGTGTTTGATAAGCTTTATGAATTGAGGCCATTGCTGGAAGCCAAACCATACTTTGGACTGCTGTTTGTATGGCTTTGGCTTAAATGAACTGTGTCTGAATAAGCTGGACTATTACTACTGCTATATGGACTACAAAGCTGAAGTAAGCTTGCCATTTATTTTCCAATTTGTGCTGGAGTTAGCTGTTTATATTACTGCTACAAAATAAACGGACTTTGTGTTTTATACAACTGTGTACTGCGTGCTGGCTGCGATCCCCTAAACTTCACAGTAGTTTTAGAATAAAACTAACAATTTTATCATTCAGTCTTGTGCCTGTTCTGGTCATCTGATTGTTGCTACAAAGGATCTACCCTCTGAGGAGTCATTCTACCGCATTGTTCTATTATTTTCTTATAAATTGTTTTGCTAGTTGGGTTGTAAATAACAGTTTTCTTCTTTTTTTAGGAATAGTTAGCGGGAGTCTCTTTCCTCCCAAAAAAACAAGAGTGGTGGCAGTAAAATTACCCGATTTTCCTGCGCAAACTTGATATTTTTAGTTTACTGATTATACATACAATCCAGATAGTACATGTATGGGTACCTCCAACCAATCTTAAATGTTTACTATGCACACAGTGAATCCGCTTCCAGAAGTCTCTAGTGCATGAGACCTTCATTGCAACAGTGGCCTAGTAATATGGGATTGGTGAGTGATTGTCACATTACATATTGTCGACAGCGTTGCGACCAATCACTCACCAATCCCATATTACTAGGCCACTGTTGCAATGCAGGTCTCATGCACTAGTTGGGTTGTAAGAGTGTGCAAAGCAGTAATCAAAGCAAAAGGTGGCTACTTTGAAGAACCTAGAATATGACATATTTTCAGTTGTTTCACACTTTTTGGTTATGTACTATACTTCCACGTGTGTTAATTCATAGCTTGGACGCCTTCAGTGTGAATCTACAATGTTCACAGTCATGAAAATAAAGAAAAAACTCTTTGAATGAGAAGGTGTGTCCAAACTTTTGGTCTGTACTGTAGGTGCACAGCAATTTACAGTTGTAATAGTGGAATTTTAAAGTGGCACTGAAGCGAGGGGAAAAATTATAATATAATGAATTGGTTGTGTAGTACGGATAATTACTATAACATTAGTAGCAAAGACCATATTCTCACATTTTTCATTTCAGTTATATAGTTTTTTATAACATTGCATCATTTTCTAATATTTGCAGTTTACACACTACTCAGCATTCTAAATGATTTTACAGAGCAGCCTACTGAATTTTTGAACCCTTCTCTGCAGAAGAAAAACCAAACACAAAACAAAACCTGTGAAACACGTAAGATAACAAGCTTCAGAAGACAGAGCTCTCTGGGAGTCATGGAGCTCAATGGCTCTTTTGCATAGATAACTGGAGTTTCTCAACTCTGTACAACCTGTACTGGACCCAACAACCTGTACTGGAAACATTCTCATTATGTCTCTGCTCCTAATGCTGGGAATACATGGCTCGCATTTTCACGCTCGATTGTGCAGGCGACTTTCTTATCTTCCATTCGTTTTTCTTATCTTTTCCCATTGTTCCCTATGCAAAATCGAGCATAGAATCGATCAGGCGGGAGATCGGACATGTCGGAAATGATCAATCGAGCCATCTAAATGGCGCAAAATCGAGCTGTGTATTCCCAGCATAATGTTTTATTTCTTAGCTGTACTACACATACCAATCTTTACATGATAATTTTTTTTCGCTTCAGTGTCTCTTTAAGGTTGTGGAACTCCGCTCAAACCTCCAACCACCGACAGTGCAGGGCAACAGGCCGCTCCGACCCAAAATCCAAGGCAATAGAAAGTGAAGTCCGCACGATGTCGGTATGGTCAAACCGGCTTTATTGTATCAAACACATGGGCTAAAAACAACACCAAATGCTGACATGTTTCGGACGTCACACGTCCTTAATCATAGCATGGGTGCAAGTGAACAAGGGTGGTCTTTAAATAGAGTTGCACCACACCCAGTATCACAAGCTCAAGGCTCCACCCTCACAAAGGAGTGTGTCGCATACATCTTTGGGAAGTACCCCAAACACAATAGTAGGATAAAAACACATACAAAGTATAAAATATAAATACATATAATTAAATACATTGTAAACCTATTGCAACAATAGATATGGCATATAATAACACAGTACTATAAATATTGCACAAAGACAGACCAAAAATGGAAAATGAAAATAAAAAATGAATAATGAAAAAATTAGGCAACGCAAGGACGGTAACACTATCAGGTAACTGAATATAGGTCCCATCTTGTATTAAGACCTCTTGGTGAGCGAGTCCCCAACTGGAAAATCCAGTATGCTTCTCGAGTGAGGAGACGTTTGTAAACGTCGCCTCCTCTCAAAGGTCTGCTGACACGCTCTATGCCCTGAAATGAAAAAGAAGACATGTCTCCTGAGTGGACTGATCTAAAATGCTTGGCTACATTGGAAACCTCCAAAGTAAGCCAGCCAGCCCCTCTATAATGTTCGCCCACCCGTTGTCTGAGGTGTCGGGTAGTGCACCCCACATACTGTAATTGGCATAAAGAACAGGAGACAAGGTAGACAACAGACTTAGTGTGACAATTTATGTATTGTCTAATGGGAAACATTTTCCCATTAGAAAAAGAGACAACGGAACGAGTGAAATTGTGTACACCACAGTAGTTACACGTGGAAAAATTGCATCTATAGGAACCAGGGGTGGTCAACCAACACGGTCACTGAGAACTACTAGAAAACAAACTGGGGGACAAAATACTCCCCAGTGTGGGGGCCCTTCTGCTAGCAAAACTGACCCCCTCTTTGAGAATCTCATTAAAAGTGTCATCGGCCTGCAAGACTGGCAGACATCTTTTTATAGTCCGTGTAACCTGTCTATACTCCTGACTGTAGGTGGTCACAAATATTGTGTCCCTAATAGGCTGAGAACGTGTCATACGAGAGCTAGGGCGTAGGAGTTCATCCCTAGCTCTCATAACCGCCTGTTTCCTCCCCCTCTGTATCATCCAGCTAGGATACCCACGTTCCGTGAGACGGGAGCCTACAGCGTCCAACTCCACCCCAAGAGCCGAAGGGTCGGAACAGTTCCTGCGAATCCGGATGGACTCGCCCACCGGGACCGCCCGAATGGTATGAAACGGGTGGCAACTGTTCGCTCTCAGGGTGGAGTTGCCACTGCAGGGTTTGCGGTAGGTGCTGGAGACCACAGAGGCCAAGCCAGGGTCACCCCTAAGAGTGAGGTCAAGATAATTGACCTCAGTTGGTGACCATTGGAAAGTGAAAACAAGATTCAAAACATTATCATTTAGGAAGTCAACAAATCTAACAGCCTCATCGAGCGTGCCGTCCCAGACGACCAACAGGTCGTCTATATACCTGCCATACCACACAATGTGACTCGAAAAAGTATTAGAATCGGCAAACAAGTGGAGCTCCTCCCACCAACCCATATATAGGTTGGCGAGTGAGGGTGAAAACTTTGCACCCATCGATGCTCCACGGCGCTGTAAATAAAACTCAGAGTCGAAAAGAAAATAATTGCGGGTAAGCAGGTAATGGGCGGCACGCCCGAGAAAGAACTGGAGGTCATCGGAGAAAGCCGAATATCTGGCCATATGGAAGTCCAAGGCATCCAATGCTAAGGAATGAGGAATGCATGAATATAAAGATTTAACATCTATGGCTATCCAACTATAATTGCTCCGCCATTGAAAATGCTGTAGACTACCAAGAACATGCTTGGTATCTCGTATATAACCAGGAAGGCGTCGCACTAGGGGTTGTAAGTGTTCATCCACCCAGTTCCCCAGACGCTCCCCCAGAGAGCCAATGCCGGCAACAATCGGCCTGCCCTCTGGGGGAAAGCCCTGTTTGTGGATCTTAGGTAGGTGGTGAAACACTGGTGTAATAGGAGATGGAACAGCCAGATATTGTGCTACGCGCTTGGAGTTTCTCAACTCTGTACAACCTGTACTGGACCCAACAACCTGTACTGGAAACATTCTCATTATGTCTCTGCTCCTAATGCTAGGAATACATGGCTCGCATTTTCACGCTCGATTGTGCAGGCGACTTTCTTATCTTCCATTCGTTTTTCTTATCTTTTCCCATTGTTCCCTATGCAAAATCGAGCATAGAATCGATCAGGCGGGAGATCGGACATGTCGGAAATGATCAATCGAGCCATCTAAATGGCGCAAAATCGAGCTGTGTATTCCCAGCATAATGTTTTATTTCTTAGCTGTACTACACATACCAATCTTTACATGATAATTTTTTTTCGCTTCAGTGTCTCTTTAAATTTGACCTTTCATAATGGGGAAAAAAAAATAAACAATATGGAGTGGAATTGTTGGATGGGAAGGAATAGTACAGAAAGCACAGTGGTAAAAACAAATGTGATTATAAACAAACTGTCACATATTTGGCAGATCCACGGACTGCAGAAATCCTATCAAGTCAAAAGCAGAGTGAAGATTAGTCCAGGCACCTCTGGGAAGCAGGATCAATGCCAGGGCAAAGTATCATCTATGTCCAGTGCAGCAGGCTGTACAAACAGGACTTGGTTACTAATATTTGATGAGAACGCACTTGGAACAACGACAATCATGCAGAAGGCAGTGAGACAACACTGATATCTGTCAGACATGACTATGGTAATTTGTACTGAAAACATCCTTCTGGCAGACGTTTTGCATATATTCCTTATGCAGATAGACCTGTGAAATCACTTTAGGCTTTTTTAAATTAGATCACTGCTGTATATTCATAAACTGCACTTAATAAAACCACACATACATCTTGATTAGGTGGCAGCAGTCAATGTTGTCTTTGCTCTACAGTAGCTCAGGGATTTGGAGTTTAACAACCTCACTGAGGCTCCCTCTGCCAGCCTGGGGGATTACACAACAAAGCATCTCGTGTGAGATGTCAAGATGTCCAAGGTTATTTATAACTGGAAAGCCTATCAAATGATTAAAGGAACAGACCTCAGCAGTCACTACACTGTATATGGTGTGGTGGCATTCCATATATTACTTCACTCTTTACAGTTTGAACTTTACATACAATACATGCAACACGCACACACTCTAGCTAGTAAAGAAGCCAACTCACAGAACTAGTTTGACTAATATATATTTTATGGCATCACATTCACAAAGGGTAAAATTACTTTCAATTATTTTCAATAGTGCAGCATAGACTATTTATCAGACTCTTCATTAGGAACATAACTGAAAATTAGATTCTAATGACCTGCTGCGGTATATTCTGTTTTATTACAATGGTTAACATCAAAAGCTCATTAACAGAATTCAAAATCATAACAATAGCACTTGAAACAGAGGTTTAAGGCCTTAGAGGATTATGAAGGCATCAAAATAAGATAAACAGCTAAACTTCTATAGTTTGTGCTCCTGTGACACAAGAAATAATAGCTTCCTGAATGTAATTCATTAGTTATCTACCATTGAGGAGGATAAAAATGGGGAAAAAAAAAAAAAAAAAAAAAAACACACACACACACACACACACACACACACACGGTAAATGAAAAAAAAAATACTTTGTATATTGTATATGTTACGGCCAGAACTCGAAGTTTGGCCACTTCGCGTTGTGGTGGGGAGGCGGAGCCAGCGCCGGGGAACATGATCGGAGCCGCCAGGATTCGGCTCATTTCGGACAGCACATTGACCGGCCAGAACCCGAAGTGGCCAGCCCCAACGCGAAGTGGCCAAACTTCGGGGTTCTGGCTGTAACATATATACTAAATCATACATAGGGTCAAGAGCTCCAGCCAACTCTTTCCAGCTTACTCAGGCTTCCTCAGGTCCTAATAAGATCAGGCTAAGAAAACAAAATGCTTTAAAATATTTCCATGAAAAGATCCAAAATATTGTCCGATAGCCAAGTAATCAGAGTGCACAAAATGACCAAATGTCTTTGGTCACATGACCAGGGCTAACTGAATTCACTGTGGGCAGGGCTCCTGCTTGGACTGCAGCATGTTGCTTTTCAAGGGGCAGGTACAGACTCCCTCTGAGAAGATTATAGCCTATAACAGGCTATGGTACAGGAAGAGGCCAGTGTCTGGACTCCTGAATAAGTACTTTAAAAGCAATGTATTTAAGAGCAGCAAATCAAGGAGCATATGAGGGAATGGAGAAAACAAAAAAGCACTCCAATAGTGCATTAATTTTTTTTAATGAGGCTATGCAATAGAAAATTGCACTTACATTTAGGTTTCTTTAAAATCAGCGTGTAGTGGCCTGCCCACAATCGTAACCCTCTGCCGTGGTCTGACCAGGACCCGGAGATGCGACATTGTTGTGCCACGTTCCGCTGGCTGCGGTGTCGCCAGGAGGGGAAGGAGGGGCCATTACCGCTCACGTAAATGCCTCCACGTTACAACAGTGTAACGTGGAGGCATTTACATGAGCAGTCACGCCACCTCCTTCCCCTCCTGGTGACACCGCAGCCAGCGGAACAAGCCAGACCGCGGCAGAGGGTTACGATCATGGGCAGGCCACTACACGCTGATTTTAAAGAAACCTAAATGTAAGTGCAACTTTATATTGCGTTTCCGCATTAAAAATTTTAATGCACTATTGGAGCGCTTCTTTTTTGTTTTCTCCATACACTTCAGTACCTGGAATCCACCCAGTGAGAAGCAGCTCCGAAGTGCTCCAAGGAGAACACCTGTCATTTTTTGCATAAGTGACTTTAGCCTAGCTAGTTAGCGCAGGGCATTTTTTCTTTGACAGTTTGTTAGCATATGAGGGAATGTCTGACATGTTGATCAAAGCTGGAAAGCTGAGGATCCCTGCATATTACTATGGTTCATACTGTTCAGGCATGTATTATGGGCATATTCAGGCTCACAAGCACTATGCAGATAGTGGGTGGGATTGAAGTCTGGGACCCAAGCATTACTTAGGCACCATCATCAGTGTCCGATCAAAAACTCCTATTTAGAGGTCTTTTTTGCCTGTAGCATGGACAAAGCTATGCTCACTCTATAGTTCTCAGTGGAAGCAAATCAGCATAATTAGCTGTAATAAGTTGCATCATCTTCCCAAAGCTGTTCTATTACACAGTGGACAGAGATTGGGGAATATTTACTGAAATATTTCCGAAAGCATTTATAACCTCTGTGCAAAGCATATATTGGAAACAAAAACCAAAATATAATATAATCATACATACATACACACACACACACACACACATTTTAGTTTTCGTTATTTTCGCGATTGAAATTGCCGCGGCCACGATTTCGTGAAAATAGAGAGAACTAAATCGTAGGGCGACGATTTAGGTGTCGTCAGAAAGAGGAGAAAGAGAGCTTCAAAATGATATCCATCTTTCCCTAGTTACTTGTATTACACAGGGCGACTTTTTCCTAAAGTCAGCAGCTCCGTTGTGCTGAATGCAGCTGCTGACTTTGGAGAAAAAAAAGTCACCCTGTGTAATACAAGTAACTAGGGAAAGATGGATATCATTTTAAAGCTCTCTTTCTCCTCTGACAACACCTAAATCGTCACTCTACGCCTTTTAGTTTTCTGTATTTTCGCGACCGAAATCGCGGCCATTTCAATCGCGAAAATAGCGAAAACTAAAAGGCGTAGGGCGGCGGTTTATATATCATTGGAAAGAGGAGAAAGAGAGCTTTAAAATGATATGCATCTTTCCATAGTTTCTGCACTGGTCGGAGTCCCTTTAACCCTCCTGGCGGTATAAAAAATCCGTCAGGAGGGAGCGCAGCAGTTTTTTTTTAAAAATCATGCAGCAAGCCCAGGGCTCACTACATGATAGCCGCTGCTCAGCGGCATCCCCCCGCTTTGATCAGGAAGTCCCGTTCAAAGAAAGGGATTTCCTGGAGGGCTTCCCCCGTCGTCGGGACATCATTGAGAGTCCCGAACCACCCCTCAGCGCTGCCTGGCACTGATTGGCCAGGCAGCGCACGGGGTCTCGTGGGGGCGCACGGCGCGACGGATAGCGGCGATCGAGCGCAGGGCGGCAGCCATCGGTGTGCCGACGCAGCTAGCAAAGTGCTAGCTGCGTTCAGCAAAAAAAAAAAAAAAAAAAAAAATTAAACAAATCGGCCCAGCAGGGCCAGAGAAAACCTCCTGCGCGGCTTACCGCCAAGGAGGTTAAAGAACAACTGAATCAAGGAGGTATATAGGAGGCTGCCATATTAATTTTCTTTTAGGCTACTTGCACACCAAGACGTTGCGTTAGGTGCCACGTTAAGGTCGCATAACGTGCACCTAACGCAAGGCCTGGTGCTCTTCGATGTGGACGTCAGAGTGAGCCGCGTTGTGCAGCTCACTCTGGCGTCCGTAATGCGTAGTCTTGGACGCATGCGGCATCACATGGTCCCGCCGGCCAATCGCCGCACAGAGCGGCCGCACCAGGAAGTAAACACTGCACGTCACAACGTGCAGTGAATATTAATTAGCCATGTGCCTGGCCGCTCTCCGCTCCTCCCCAACATGACTGAGCATGTGCAAACAGTCTAGCGCAGCTTAAGCCGCTGTAACGCCGTAGCATGCTGCTCTTTCAGGAGAACGTGCAGCGTTACATGTAACGCAACTTGTGCAGTGTGAACAGCCCACTTGTGTTACATTGCTGTGCGTTGGGGGAGCGTTACAGGCTGCACTAACGTGCGCCTGTAACGTCCCTGTGTGTAAGCAGCCTTAAACAATGCAAATTGCCTGGCTGTCCTGGTGAGCCTCTGTCTCAAATACTTTTAGTCATAGACCCTGAACAAGCATGCAGATCAGATGTATGACTTAAAGAGGAACCTTGTCCAAGGATTGAAACTGCATTCCAATCAGTGGCCTTTCCCACACAAAAGCTTTACCTTTCTCAAATAAATCAAGGGGGGGGGGGGGGGGGGGGGTCTGTATGGCTGAGAATATATCAGATAGATAGATATAGAGGTAGGTGTGTGTGTGTGTGTGTGTGTGTGTGTGTGTGTGTGTGTGTGTGTGTGTGTGTGTGTGTGTGTGTGTGTGTGTGTGTGTGTGTGTGTGTGTGTGTGTGTGTGTGTGTGTGTGTGATCACACACACACCTCCCTCTCATGGATGTCTGGACTCATGTTACAGCAACATGAGTCTAGATGGATGTACAGATTGAATGCCCTTGCACCGGTGGGACTTTGGAGAACAGTGGACGAAGCTTGCAAGGAGGCAGGTATAACGCGTAGGTGGGAAGGGTCTGACCCTGCCCTGAAGCTCTGTGTGAGCTACCTGTGTGGAGTCTCCAGAGATCTGGAACAGCGTGCAGCTGCTACTTATTCTACATGTGGCTGCATGTGAACTGGTTCACAGCTGACTCTCATTTGCAATGGCGTAATCAGTTGAGCAGCCCCCGGCAGTGGGTGAGATCCTTCCAACATACAAGACTGTTTACAAACGTGCACATGTAGATCTCTTACTCATTACATCCCTAGCCGACCCTCTCCTTCCCCTCCCTCTGAATATTCAAAGTTTGGTACCGGTACCCGTGTGTGTGAGTGGGGGTGTAACTATGTATGGGAGCTCTCCACAGATCAGCTGATAATTTTAGTTTCAAACATGTTTTATTTGCTGAAGGTTATCACAAGTTACAGAAAAACAGTGAAGACATTTTTAATCAAAGGGGATTAAAAAAAAAAAAAAAAAAAAAAAAAAAAAAAAAAAACACACCACTATGGACTTGTCAACTTAAGGGAACCAATACTGGTGGGTCATTTAACAGCAGGTGCTTCTGATACCATTGCAATTGAAAGGAGTCGATAATTTGCTCCATTATAGGAGCCACTAGATTAGAGCCCCTATAAAGAATCTATAAAGCTTTCCCACACCTCAAAGAAACGCTTGGTGTAAGGGTATTTTTGTAGAGATTGTTGGAATTTAAGTATATGCTTGAATTCTGGGCCCTCAGTTTCTTTAGATAAATGGTCTTAGTAAAAAGACTTGCTATGCAGAGTTTCTCTTTAGCCACTTCACCCCAAGGTTTTTACCCTAACGGACATGAGCAATTTTCACCTTTCAGTGCTCATCCCTTTCATTTGCCAATAGTTTAATCACTACTAATCACAATGAAATGATCATATCTTGTTTTTTTTTCACCACCAATTGGTATTTTAAGCCGCATCTACACGCATAGATGCGGCCGCGATGCTCCTTATCAATCGAGCCGCTGATGCGGCTCGATTGATAAGATCCGACAGGACGGATCTCCGCACCGCCGATTCCCTGCTCGATTACCGCGAGGGGACAATGGCAGGGAATCGTGCGGGAGATAAGCGGCGCCGGCAGGGACGAGCGGGGAATCGTATGCGGCGCACGCACGGGGACGCGGCGGGCACGCGGAAGAGGCGATCCGGCGGCTAATCGATCCGCCGGATCGCTGCAATGTCCCTTCGTGTAGATGGGGCTTTAGGGGTTGATCTTTGTTTTCAGTATTTACTTTATTTTCTATTCATTTTAAAGGGGAAAACAAGGGGAAAATGGAAGAAAAAAAAAAAAATCTCTCAAATTTCATCCCCTATATTTTTAATATAAACACTGCTGCTGTACATAAAACCCACACATTTTATCTGCGCATTTGTCCTGGTTATAACAAGATTTTAATTATGTCCCTAGTACAAAGTATAGTGACAATATAGTATTTGGAAATAAAGGTATAATTTTTTTAATTTTTTTTTCACCATTTTCACGTGCACAGGAATGCACGTGCGGGAGCGCACGTACACGCGGGAGCGCGCGCGCAGCAATGCATGACGTTTTAAAACGTCCTGGAGCCATTCAGAGGCTCCAGCAGGACGTTTTAATACGTCTGCATGTCACTAAGTGGTTAAGGAGGATTTCTCTTAGAGAGAGAAATAGAGGCATTTCTAGAAGCCCTATGTTCAGTAGAATTTTCTGCGCATATGCC
This sequence comes from Hyperolius riggenbachi, assembly GCF_040937935.1. NCBI lineage: Eukaryota > Metazoa > Chordata > Amphibia > Anura > Hyperoliidae > Hyperolius > Hyperolius riggenbachi. The sequence goes on from NC_090655.1 coordinate 120,463,036, forward strand.
AGACTAGCTAACGGCAAGCCACAGGAAATATGAGCTTGTTGTCCCTTGAACAGTAAATTTGGTCAGCGAGACCCATAAACATATTCAGCCAGAACAGGCATGGGAAAACTTGGCCCTCCAGCTGTTAAGGAACTACAAGTCCCACAATGCATTGCAGGAGTCTGACAGCCACAGTCATGACTCATAATGGCAAATGCATTGTGGGACTTGTAGTTCCGTAACAGCTGGAGGGCCGAGTTTGCCCATGCCTGAGCTAGAACATACCAGGGATATATTACCTCATTTTGGGGTATTGTTCCTTATCATGCAGGCTATATCTGAGTCTGCACAGTGTCCTGTCGGTTACATGACTACAGCAGCTAATAGTTGGATCCTGTGAGCTTCTACAGGTGATTGACAGATATGACACAATCATGATACACCCCTAGGTACTGTATATGTCACATTTAACTCTTTAGAGGCTAGTATGTAAACCCAAGATGGAGGTACAGAGCTCATTTCCAGTTTCTTCTAGTTACTTTCTACTTATATTTCACTTCCTGTCATTTATATGTATGCTGTATATAGGCTAAGTGCTGTCTTAGCACAACATAGCATAGATGTTCATAAGAGAAGGCCTGGTCTAGTCACAAGGAATGGACCAAGAGCATGAAAACGCTTAAGATTACTTACTACATATTGATTGCTTCGCTGAGGCAACGAACATTTAACCAGTTAATGACAATGTAACGTATTAAAACATCATGTTTTAGCCTGTTAAAGGGAACATGAAGTTTTAATATGTCACGCATTCCCGCCGCTGCTCCGCACATGTGCGCGCCGCTAACGCTGCCGTTTCCATCGGGATCCCGTGTTAATTGATTGAGGAAGAGGTCCTCTACCCAATCGCACTGCCTGGAATGAATGGACGTGACCGCAATCAGCGGCCACCTCTATTCATAAAACAGGAAACCGTTACAGTTTGATAAAGTGTAAATTTAAAAAAAAAAAAAAAAAAAAAAAAAAAAAAGGAACACTTCCTATAACGGAGTGTGTTTACTAGCGCCATCTTGTGGACAAAAACTAAAATGACACATACAGGCACATACAGATATACATAATATTAATACAATTAAAAAAGCTTCCAAAGCTTCCCCCCCCACAATAATAATAATAAAAAAAAATTATACATAAATAGTTGCCTTAGAAACTCAGCTTTTTTTTTAATCTATATTTTATGAGAGAAAATTATTTACTTTACTACATAGGGGCTTGTAATTATGGACCGGACAAAAACAAAAAACACCTATATTTCAAAATATATTGTCGCCATACATTGTGATAGGTACATAATAATGAATTTTTTTCCATTATTTTTGTATTTTTTCCATTAAAACACATTTAGAATAAAAAAAAAATTCTTAGCAAAATGCACTACCCACAAAAAGCCATATTGGTGGCGAAAAAAACCTGAGGTATAGATCATTTTCTTGTGATAAGTAGTAATAAAGTTATTCGGGAATAAAAGGGAGGAGCACTGACAGGTGAAAATTGCTCCGTTAAGGTAAAAACCCTTGGGGGTGAACTGGTTAACGAAGATTGCTGATGAACACACCTGTATATCTGTTTTAACAAAGTGTCCAGTTATCACAAGTTCTGTGATATGGTGCCGAACAAAGGTGTAGTGTTGTTGTCCATAGCAACCAACAAATATTTATTACAGAGATGTCTTTATGCAATCCATAAGGAATACATGATATACCAGTAGTTTTAATATAAATTGTGCTAGAGTAGGAGAAATCCAGTTTTGTAGAATAGTTTTCTGAGCTACTGCAGAAATGATCACTGGCAATTTTTTTTCTGCACCTTTCCCGACTCTTGTTCCTTCCATTTCTATGATGCCAAAGAGGGCCCAATCTGTCGTACAGCGTACGTAATGCAGTAGATGAATGGTATAGGTCACTATTTGGTGCCAATTTTTTTTTCTCTCTCTCTGCAAGTCCAGAAATTATGATGTAAATCCCCATGGGCTAAGTCACATTTAATACACATACAATCCATTCTGGACTCGACCCTTCTGTGATGAATTTCAGCTTTTTTTTTATAATTATTATTTGCTTTTCAACAGTGGTTATACAGCAACAAGAAAGCACAGTACTTTCTTGTTGCTGTATAACCGCTGTTGAAAAGCAAAAATTAAAAAAAAAAAAAAAAAAAAAAAAAAGGCTGAAATTCCATCACAGAAGGGCCGAATCCAGAATGGATTGTATGTGTATGGACTGTATTGCATTGGAGACCTGATGTCGCTCCTACCTTAATCTGTGACTCCGTGATCGATTGGACACAGTCTGAGGCCCGTGGACTCTTTGTTGTACGTTGGACTAAGCCACATTTAGGCTGCTTACACACTAAGACGTTAACGCTCCCCCAACGCACAGCAATGTAACACAAGTGGGCTGTTCACAGTTCTCCGGAAAGTGCAGCATGCTACGGCGTTACAGCGGCTATAGCCGCGTTAGACTGTTTGCACATGCGCAGTGGGGGGCGGAGAGGAAGCGGGGAGAGCCAGCTACAGTAGCCGCGCACATGGCTACTTCATATTCACTGCACTGGCGGCCGCTGATTGGCCGGCGGGACCACGTGATGCGGAGTGTCTCGCTCCGCATCACGTGGTCCCGCTGGCCAATCAGCGCCACTCTGGGAGACATTATAGGAATCGAGCCGCCTAACGCAGCTCACTCTACCGTCCTCACTTGCAGCACCATACGTTGTGTTAGGTGCACGTTATGCGACCTTAACGTAGCACCTAACGCAACGTCTTGGTGTGCAAGTAGCCTTAAGGCATGCAGGAGAGTCTGACAAGACATTTGGAATCACTTTTCTGGTGAAATTTAAGCCTAACGGTATTATTTTGATCCATTCAAAAGCAGCAGATTTCTGGCAGCACTACAGGACAATTACTTGACTCAAATGGTAACGGAACCAACTAGGGGAAATGCGTTGCTGGATCTGATCATTTCTAATAGACCAGATAATGTATCAAATGTGCAGGTTCAAGAACATTTGGGAAATAGTGATCACAACATGATAACGTTTGATCTGGTGACTGATAGGCCATGGGGCAGCGGGACCACTAAAACTATGAATTTTAGAAAAGCAAAGTTCAATCAAATTAGGCAGGCACTAAGTTTGGTGAACTGGGATAATGTACTACAAGGGGAGGACACTGAAGGGAAATGGCAAGCTTTTAAACGTATTCTCAATCAATATTGTAGTATGTATATCCCATATGGAAACAAAATGTCTAGGAATAAAAAAAGGCCTCTATGGATGAATAGAAAGGTTAGAGATAAAATGAAGAGGAAAAAGAATGCCTATAAGGTCCTAAAACAGGAGGGGACCAAGGCTGCACTCAGCAATTATAAGGAGTACAATAAAAATTGTAAAAAAGAAATTAGGCTGGCAAAGATCGAAGCTGAAAATCAAATCGCTAGGGATATCAAATCTAACCCAAAAAAGTTTTACAAGTACATCAACTCTAAAAAAAGAAAGGTTGACTGTATAGGACTCCTAAAGGATGAGGGTGGGAACTCAATGGTGGATGACCAAGGTAAGGCAGAGTTATTAAATGCTTTCTTTGCTTCTGTCTTCACAAAGGAAACAGCACTGTTGCAAATTACAGATGCAGAAGAGTCTCAATGTTACAACTGTAATATTAAATACTTAACGCAGGAAGAAGTAAAGGCAAGACTAAATAAATTAAAAATAGACAAGGCACCTGGCCCGGATGGCATGCATCCTCGGGTCCTAAGGGAATTAAGTTCAGTTATAGATAAACCCCTTTATCTTATCTTTTGTGACTCTCTTTCAACTAGCAGAGTCCCAGTGGATTGGCGTACAGCCCACGTTTTCCCATTATTTAAGAAGGGCAAAAAATCAGATCCAGGAAATTACAGACCTGTAAGCTTAACATCAGTTGTATGCAAATTATTTGAGGGGTTACTAAGAGATACTATACATGACTTCATAGTAGAAAATAATCTTATTTCTCAGCATCAACATGGGTTTACTAAAGACAGGTCCTGTTTGACTAACATGCTCAGCTTTTATGAGGTAGTGAATGCTAATATGGATATTGGGAATGCTGTAGATGTGATATACTTGGACTTTGCTAAGGCCTTTCGACACTGTTCCCCACAAAAGTCTGGTGCAAAAGTTGAGGATGCAAGGACTGGGGAAGAGTCTGTGTGCTTGGATAGGGAACTGGCTAATGGACAGAAAACAAAGAGTTGTGGTCAATGGATCATACTCAAAATGGGAGACTGTTAGCAGTGGGGTCCCACAGGGGTCTGTACTGGGTCCAGTGCTCTTCAATTTATTTATTAATGACCTAGTGGATGCAGTAGTAAGCAATGTTGCTATTTTTGCAGATGATACAAAATTGTGCAGAATCATCAACTCTCAGGAAGATAATGTCATATTGCAACAGGATCTGGATAGGATGGCTATATGGGCACATACATGGCAGATGAAATTCAATGTTGAAAAATGTAAAGTCATGCATTTTGGTCGTACCAATGGTCTAGCACCATACAAAATAAATGGGATACAGTTGGGGACATCAAACTTGGAGAAGGACTTAGGAGTACTCATCGACAACAAGTTAAATAATCGTACTCAATGCCAAGCCGCTGCAGCTAAAGCGAACAAAATTGCATTAAAAGGGAAATAAAAACTCGAGATGCAAGCATAATATTGCCCCTGTTTAACTCTCTAGTAAGGCCACATCTGGAATATGGAATTCAGTTCTGGGCACCACATTACAAAAAAGAGATTGCAGTTTTAGAGCAGGTGCAGAGACTAGCAACAAAATTGATGTGTGGGATGGAAGGTCTCACTTACCAAGAAAGGTTAGATAAACTGGGTTTATTTAGTCTAGAGAAAAGACGCCTTAGAGGAGATCTAATTAACATGTATAAATACATCAGAGGGCAATATAATAGCTTGGCGGATGAGCTTTTTGTCCCTAGGCCTTCTCAAAGGACTAGAGGACATGATCTGCGCATGGAGGAAAAACGTTTTAGCCACTTATTTAGGAAAGGGTTCTTTACAGTAAGAGTGATTAAGATGTGGAATGCATTGCCACAGGAAGTCGTTATGGCAAACTCTATACCTGCATTCAAAGGGGGCTTAGATGCTTTCCTTGGGTTGAATGGCATCCATGGCTACAATTACTAGGTAAGGCCTAATGATGTTGATCCAGGGATTTTATCAGATTGCCATCTGGAGTCGGGAAGGAATTTTTCCCTTTTGGGGCCAATTGGACCATGCCCTGTAAGGGTTTTTTCGCCTTCCTCTGGATCAACAGAGATATGTGAGGGAGCAGGCTGGAGTTGTACTTTGTACTGGTTGAACTCGATGGACGTATGTCTTTTTTTCAACCAAAATAACTATGTAACTATCTAAGAGCATACAGATGGGTTAATTGGCTTCCCCCCAAAAATTGGACCTACACTATGATACATACACTACACTAGAGATATGACTATGGTAGGAATTAGGCTGCTGCTCTCTCCGTAACAAGAGGCTGGAAGAATTTGCCTCGAGTATTTAAAACTATCAAAGTGATTAAATCTAAAGTGAGAGAAATGTCACAAACATTTTACCACATAGATTTTTTGCTTGTCATAATCCATATGCGGACGTTGAAAGTTATAGTAATGTGTAATTGCCTTGGGTATCAAACTCTACCAAAAAAAAGCATTGTGTCCAGCGTATTATTCCAGTCTTTGTCAGACAACCTTGGTATAATTTGAGAGATGTACGATTTAATATGAAGGACTGCTAGCGGGTTTCCTCGAATAAATGTGCGTTTTGTAGCATTCAGTTCAGAGGCAGTGGGGGTGATTTCCCTGGGAGTAAGAGGTCCGGCGCCTGCCCGCTCTTCCCTCTGGGTATCGCATGGTGGTTTGGGGGCCCCAGCCAGTGAGAGAGACTGGGGCCCCCAGCTGTCGTGCAAACCATTGTTTGTGATTTTTATTTTTTTGCAGCTTCCATGATGCGGTTGACAGGTGAGTGGTTAGGGAGGGGACCGTGTGGGAGATGTGCCTACACAGGGCTTTCCTGTAGAATCAGAATCAATTTTATTTTCGCCAAGTAAGTTTGCACCTACAAGGAACTTGTCTTGGCAGTTGCTTAACAAACATAAACAAAAACAATACAAGGACAGACAGTGTGTATATTACAAGTCAAGTATAGTGGCGTAAGCAATGTGAGAATTGTTCATTTACAGTTCTGTGCTGATTACTATCAAGTCCTAGAAGCTCTAGCATTTAGTATGGCTACCGCTTGAGGAAAAAAGCTGTTCCTGTGTCTAGAGGTTTTGGTAGCGATTGACCGGAATCTTACTCCTGAAGGCATGAGCTGGAAGATGGAGTGAGCTGGGTGAGAGGGGTCAGAGGCAATTTTGGTTGCTCCCTTTCTACACCTGCTAGCGTAAAGATCCTGCAGGGAAGGTAAGCTACAGCCAATTATCCTTTCCGCTGTTCGGATGATGCGCTGCAGCCTCACCTTTTCTAATGTTGAGCAGGAGCCGAACCATACAGTCATAGATGATGTTATGGGTGGATTCAATGATTGCATTGTAGAACTGCACCATTAAATTTTGAGGTAGGCCAAACTTTTTCAGCTGGCGTAGATGGTACATCCTCTGTTGCGCTTTCTTGACTATAGTGGCAGTGGTGTTGTCCCATTTTAGGTTGGCGATCGTATAGAACACGCAGCTAGCGAAGTACTAGCTGTGTGTTTGCAAAAAAATAAAATAAAATGATGCAAAATCGGCCCACCAGGGCCTGAGAAATCCTCCTGCGCGGCATAGCTGAGCTCGGGCTTACCGCCAGGGAGGTTAAAAAGTAAGGTCAAGAGGGGGCAAAGCTTCCCATAGTGATTGGCTGAGATAACTGGTCATTAAAAAGTAGTGAAGCAGCAGGACTTTTGCATATCTACTGAAGTGATCTGGTAAAATCCTCTTGTATCTCCCTTCTAGACATAATGGCATTGAGAGCCGGCCATGTCACTTTGTCAAAAGCCTTTTCAGTGTCTAGGCCAGGTATGGGCAAACTTAGCCCTCCAGCTGTTAAGGAACTACAAGTCCCACAATGCATTTGCCTTTAGGAGTCATGACTGTGGCTGTAAGACTCCTGCAATGCATTGTGGGACTTATAGTTCCTTAACAGCTGGAGGGCCAAGTTTGCCCATGCCTGGTCTAGGCTCAATAAGACTCCTTTAGAATTGTGGGCCTTAACCTGCTGGGCGGTCTGGACGAGCTCAGCTCGTCCAGTACCGCCGGAGCCTGCCGCTCAGGCCCTGCTGGGCCGATTTGGCTCAAGTAAAAAGCAGCACACGCAGCCGGCACTTTGCCAGCCGCGTGTGCTGCCTGATCGCCGCCGCTCTGCGGCGATCCGCCGCGAGCAGCGGCGAAAGAGGGTCCCCCCAGCCGCCTGAGCCCAGCGTAGCCGGAACAAAAAGTTCCGGCCAGCGCTAAGGGCTGGATCGGAGGCAGCTGACGTCAGCTGACATCCATGACGTCACTCCGCTCGTCGCTATGGCGACGAGGGAAGCAAAACAAGGAAGGCCGCTCATTGCGGCCTTCCTTGTTTATTCTGGGCGCCGGAGGCGATCGGAAGAACGCCTCCGGAGCGCCCTCTAGTGGGCTTTCATGCAGCCAACTGAAAGTTGGCTGCATGAAATCGTTTTTTTTTATTAAAAAAAAACCCTCCCGCAGCCTCCCTGACGATCTTATCAGAACGCCAGGCAGGTTAATGGTGGTTGCTATAATACCTATTGCAATGTGTCGCCCCCTCGTAAAGCCCAGTTGTGAAGGTGTGAATACGAGGGAGGATAAGATATAGCAATAATTTTTCAAAATGTTATCATCAACATTGAGAACCACAGGCTTACACACCCCTAGTGACTAGTCTAGTTTTACAATTCAGCTCACTGCAGCTTCAACAGTGTGCTGCACGTCCATACAACTTAGCACACAAATGTATCTGGCAAGGAAATGAGCAGCGCTACTTAAAGTGAACCTTCAGTCAGAAAAAAAAGAGTTTTACTCACCTGGGGCTTCTACCAGCCCCCTGCAGCAGTCCTGTGCCCTCGCAGCCACTCACTAATCCTCTGGTCCTCCGCTTCCAGCTAGTTTCGTTTTTGCCGACAGGCCCGTCAGGACTGGCCACACGTAGCTTTTTCCGCATTCCCGACTGCAATTAGCGCTATTGCAGGCCGCAACGCGTACAAAAATACGCGTTGCCGCATACCTATGCGTTCGTAATGCTGCAACGCGTATTTTTGTACGGTCGGGAATGCGCAAAAAGCTACGCTTGGCTAGTCCTGACGGGCCTGTCGGCAAAAACGAAACTAGCTGGTAGCGGGGGACAAGAGGATTAGTGAGTGGCTGCGAGGGCACAGGACTGCTTCAGGTGGCTGGTAGAAGCCCCAGGTGAGTAAAACTTTTTTTTTCTGGATTAAGTGTCTCTTTAAAAACAGATAAGTGCCTACCTACAAGAGAGTGCAAGCCCCACTTGTGGGGTAAAATACACACCTAGCATACACATGACCTGTCTACCACTGGAGGATGTTGGTTTCCTTTAACAGCTTGCATGCAACTTGTTAAGTACTCGTCCCTCCCACTGCGGAGAAGTCCTCCCCCATGGGAGGGGACCTAACACTAACTAAATCCTAACCTATGCATATGCATAGCCTGGGTGCACCAAGTAAAATTGAAAATTGCGCAAAAGGTGGATCAGCGCATCACCAGGCTGCCTCCGAATGGCCTCCGTTCGCTTGCAGTTTCTGGGGGGCTCAGCGCACCTCTGATTGGAGGCCATTCGGAGGCGGCCTGGTGATGCGCTGATCCACCTTTTGCACACAAATATATCTGCCCTCCTTTTCTTGCCACCAACAGAGTTTTCTGTTGGTGGCATCTGATTGCTGCTGCGTTTTTTATTGATCCAATAGTAGCGATCGTCTCTCATAGGCATTAGCCTATGAGAGCTATCGCTTTGTGAGCTGCTCCAGGGGAGAGCCAAATGACAGAGCTGTCCCCCGTACAGCGCTGCACTAGATCATTTGCAGTTTTTAACAGCCTGCCAGCTCCGATCGCGGCTGGCAGGCTAATCTTGGCAGCCTCCTGTGCCCCCTGCAGGGAACGAGCGCCCGCTCTCGTTCCCTACTAATCTCACTCATCGCTAGATGACGCAATCCTGGGTTACTTCATTTAGCAGAGGCTGAGCAATTCAGCCAAACGCTTAAGAGGGCTTCAGTCGCATATAGACAAAGGCTATATGACCAGCAGGGGGCACCAGCATGCAGGAATCTCCCTCTCATCCTCCCTCCTGATCCGTTCTCTCTGGAAGTGAGCATTCCTTTTGTTTGCCAATCCTGGGTTAGGTAATCCCAGGAGAGCCACTCTGCAGCCGCAATTCTGCATTAAGCAGTTGCAAAGTGGTTAAGAAGTGCTATTGGCCTATAGGAGGTTATCGCCTCTGGATCTTTTTGGGTTTTAAAATCAAGGAAGTATAGACATTAGTAAAGTAAGAGATGTCTGGGTTGTCAGTGATTATGTTATACAGCTCAAGGAGAGTAGGCGTTACCAATGGGAGTAGCAATTTAAAGAAAACCTGAACTGAAAATAAAAAGTCAAAATAACCATACACAGGTCATACTTACCTCCTATGTAGTATATTCCCCAATCTCTTTCTCCTCTCCTGCGTCCTGTTTGTAGACTGTGATTGATGGAATTGAATTCTCCATCCTCCACTTTGAAAATGGCCATTATCCCGTCCCAGCTTCCTGGCCAGCACACGGTTAGGGCCTGTTCAGACTATGCGCGTTCCTAGCAGTTTTCAGGGAACGTGTCCGGGTACCAAAAACGCATAGAAACGCTCCTAAAGCTTTTGAATGGGCTAGTTCACATGTATGCGTATAAGACGCATACGTTTCCTATCCGCATTGCTGCACGCAGTTCTGTGCGTCACGCATAGAAACGGACGCAATGAAAGTCTATGGACGCGTATCAAAAACGTGTACTATTGCGTTTTTAGCGTACGTTTCCCTCTGTGGTTCCCATAATTCTTTTTTTTCCCCGGGTCACGTGTGTGTGCAAAATGCAATAGAAAACGCATTAGAACGCAAGAAAAACGCATGCGTTTTTGAACTTGCGTTTCTTTGATTTTATACGCATTCTTCATACGCTGACAGTCTGAACAGGCCCTTAAACTGTAATATCACCCACTTGAGTCATAGGGAAACTGACATTACCTTGCACATTCAGTTGTAACTGACAGCTGCTGATATAAAACTGACAGCAACTGGTGTATTTCAGTTCTGACAAAATATTGTCAGAACTGGAAGGGATCACTGTAAGAAGAAAATGGTGAGCCTCTGAGAGGAACTTACAGTGAGGTTAGTATGTAATATTCATTTGCAGCAACGTCATGTGTTTATTTTAAATAAAATTTCCTCGATTCAGGTTCCCTTTAAAAAAACAATTCTACTGGTTAGCCATCTGGACCCAGCGTTTGGTGTTTGGTCATGGTCTTTATAGCTCCCACAGCTGATCATTTTTAAATGGTGCTTTAACTGTGCCCTTTAGCTAATTATAGAACAATTAAAGATGCCTTTTTGATAAATTTTACCCTTGAGCGTCGTCGCCTTATTGCTATTTTGCATTCAATTCTTATTGTTGATGCTGCTCCCACCAACTATTGGCAGTTATAGGACAATACAATAACATTTCTATAGCACTTTTCTCCCATATGACTCAAAGCGCTTAGGCTCTCTCAGATTCAGTAATTGGTAGTAGGATGAAGTATTCACACAACAAAAGTTATATTTCTGCAAATGCCAAACAGAACAGGTGGGTTTTCAGTCTGGATTTAAACACATCCAGGGATGGAGCTGTCCTGATCTGTTGAGGTAAGGAGTTCCAAAACGTGGGGGCAGTATGACAGAAGGATCTGGGACCAAAAGTTTCCAAGTGGACTCTGGGTATGACTAGGATTATTAGAACCTGTGGATCTGAGATTGCAGGGATTGCTACGCAGCTGCAACATATCTTTCATGTATCCAGGGCCCAGATTATTCAGGGATTTAAATGTCAGTAGGCCGATCTTGAATAGGACCCTCCATTCTATAGGTAGCCAGTGAAGGGAGTGCAGGACTGGCGTTCTGTGGCAGTGACGGGGTTGGTTGGTTAGCAGTCTGGCAGCAGTATTCTGTATCAGCTGTAGGCGGGACAAGACCTTTTTTGGAAGGCCAGTGTAGAGAGCATTACAGTAGTCCAGTCGGGAGGACAGACTAACTTGTGGTTGAGATAGGTGTATCCTTTGTTAGAAGAACAAAAATAAATAAAAAAAATTTTTATAGATGTCGCCACCAATGATAAATATCAGAACAATAATGAAAATCAGGGAGAGGAAAGATTTTACAATGGGTAAACAATAAGTCTCAATAAATCAATATTGAAAAAATAAGCAATGTTATGCATTGTCAATACCATTCCTCTTGAAGTTTGACTGCATTTGTCGCATGCTTGTTTCAGAATTCAGACACTACTGATGCAAGAAAGAGCAACATGATGCCAGGCCACTGGTATTGTTTAAAAGGAAATAAATATGGCAGCCTCTAGATTTCTCTCACTTTAATTGTCCGTTATATTACGTACACATGATGCAAATTCCTGTAGGATTGTTTCCAACATGTTTGATCTACACCCGATCGATAATGGGATTGAATTTGTGCAGCAACGGTCTGAAACCAATCCAGTGACCATGCCCACATTCTGATGCGTGACCACGCCCATTTTCCAGCACGCAGGGCAGGGCTTTTTAGGGCGAGTCCACTCCCCTCTTATCTCAGTATTAGACCCCTGGGTGCAGTAGCATCACAATAGCTTATACACCTACTGTAGTTTGAAGGACAACTGCAGTGAGAAGACTATGAATGCTGCCATATTTATTTCCTGTTAAATAATACCAGTGACTTGGCAGGCCTGCTGATCTAACACCAGAAACGAGTATGTGGCTAATCTTGTCAGATCTCACAATGTCAGAAACGCCTGATCTGCATCAGCTTATTCGGGGTCTATGGCTAAAATTTATTAGAGGCAGAGAATCAGCAGGACAGCCAGGCAACTGGTACTGCTTAAAACTTGGCAATAAATATGGCAGCTTCCATATCCCTCTCATGACAGCTGGCCTTTAAAGCAATACAATCTAGTTAACAACGTAGATCTACTTTCAGCATCACAATTCCATACTGCTTTCAATGCAAGCTAAAGAGAAAAGCATAAGCGAGGCCTAAAAGCAGAATACGAGAAAGAGAAAAAACACACACAACCCAAGCCAGTTTTACAGGTAATTGTGTGAATTCCACCAGCCTAAGATATATCTTCGTAAACCACACCCATAGTGTATGGCTACTTCTGGTCAAGCTCAGATCAATCACAACTCAAATACGGTGAGAGCACACTTCTGAATCACAACACAGCTTTATAATTGCTGGTTTCTAACCAGTATATGTTTATCTCTGCCAAGCTCAAAGGTTCCTCTTATCTAACTAAACTCAGGATACTAGTTGGAAGTTCAAAAAACACACTTGAGCTGAGCTTTCCACCACTTTAACTCATCCCTGGAGATGATCAATGAGATGCAAATATTCCAGCTTAGAATGTGACAGGAGGGAGGGTAAACTAGGAAGTCACAATGGCCTCAATTCACTAAGCTTATCTGTCTTTAATAACGTTTCTATGGTGATAAGGCATGTAGTATTCAGGAAACATTTTACCTCAGGCAAACCTAAAATTAAACTCTTCTATCTTTAAAAAGAGTCTGAAGCGAGAATAAATCTCGCTTCAGACCTCATAGATAGCAGGGGCACGTGTGCCCCCTGCTAAACCGCCGCTATCCCACGGCTTAACGGGGGTCCCTGATTCCCCAAATCCCTTCCGTAATGCGGGGGAGCGCTTCCTGGTTGGGGCAGGGCTAACCGCCGCAGCCCTGCCCCACGCGCGTCTGTCAGCGCGTATCTCCGCCTCTCCCCCGCCCCTCTCAGCCTTCCTTCACTGAGAGGGGCGGGGGAGAGGCGGCGATGCGCCGCTGACAGACGCGACTGGAGGCAGGGGCTGCAGCCGTTAGCCCTGCCTCTAGGAGCGACCAAGTCTGCAACCAAGTGTCACAGTGGGGGGTTTGGGGGTCAAGGGACCCCCGTTTAGCGGCGCTATTGCGGCGGTTTAGCAGGGGCACACGTGCCCCTGCTAACTATGAGCTCTGAAGCGAGATTTATTCTCGCTGCAGAGTCTCTTTAAGTTAACTCTTCAATCCTTAAAATAACTCCAGAATTCTAACAAACTGTTAATTAACTGCGTGTGAAAATAACTACAGAGGAGGTAACTTAAAAGGGAAGGTTCAAGCAAAATAAAAAAAGATGAGTTTCACTTACCTGGAGCTTCTACCAGCCCCATGCAGCCATCCTGTGCCCTCGTAGTCACTCACTGCTGCTCCAGTCCCCTGCTGGCAGCTTGCCAACCTCGTTGTTTACGCATTTACCCAGTATTGCGTAAAAATGTATGTGTTAATCATGTTCCTACACTAGCGGGAATGCGTAAAAATGTACGCAATGCAGCCCGCCGACCTCCGAGGTTGGCAAGCTGCCAGCGGGCACTGGAGCAGAAGTGAGTGGCTACGAGGGCACAGGATGGCTGCATGGGGCTGGTAGAAGCCCCAGGTAAGTGAAACTCATTTTTTTATTTTGCTTGGACCTTCCCTTTAAAGAGACACTCCAACCTAGAATTGAACTTTATCCCAATCAGTAGCTGATACCCCCTTTTACATGAGAAATATGATGCTTTTCACAAACAGACCATCGGGGGCGCTGTATGACTGATTTTGTGCTGAAACCCCTCCCACAAGAAGCTCTGAGCACGGAGGTACTCTGGGCAAACTGCCACAATGTAACAATGTTCACAGACAGGAATTAGCTGTTTACAGCTGTCTCTAACAGCCAAAACAGCTAGGAGCAGCTACATAACCTGCCCACAGTAAAAATGTCACCATGTAATAAATGTCAGAATCTAAATCGGGGAGAGGAAAGATTTTACAATGAGCAAACACTGACTAAATCATTTATACATAATTATTGTAAAAATGAAGCACTTTTTTTACTACATTTTCACTGGAGTTCCTCTTTAAGTAATGAAGAGATAAGATAACTCTCTCACTATGTGGTAGTAAGTTTTCTCTTGCCTCATCTCCAGCATGATCTTAGTGAATTGAGGCCAATATCTGATTAACTGGACTACAAAAGACGCATAGACACCTACTATTAGTGTCATCCATAATGCTGGGAATACGCCATGAGTTTTAGCAAATAGATGGCTCGATAGATAATTTCCAACAGGTCCGATCTGATGTCTATGATTTTTCTGATCAATTTTATCAGGGAAGTGAAAGGAAATCGATCAGAAAAATTATCAGAAAATTACTGGACAGTAAATCTGCCGAAAAAACTCATTGTGTATTTCCAGCATAAGGATGAGGCTTGACCCTTACGGTAACACTACAAGGAACAAGTGCTATACACAGACTAAATACAGGCACATCTCTTGAATATACCCAAGCTGTGTATAGTGCTGCTATGGAGAAGAGGGGCAATTGCACTAAGTGGCTTCTGGTAGGTGAAGTAGAGAGGAGAACAATGTCCTCATTTCTCAATAGAATCCTTATGGGCCCAGACTTCAGGACCTGAACTGACATGAGATAAACATGTCTATGGACGGCTATGTTAGTTATGCAACATGTCCATGATAGTGTAAAGACACTTTCTTTAATCATAGCTCTTATCACGGCTGAGAATTAGATCTCTTTATTACCTGCTGTGTGTGGTATAGTGCACAGGTTAAGGGCACTGCCTTTCACATGGGAGACCAGGGTTCACACCCTGGCTAGGCATACATATGAATTGGCTGCCGGGAGACTTGGGCGCAGGATACAGCCGGTATGGCTTATCCTGCTGCTGCACAAGTTCCCGGCGGCGTTAAATACTATTCCCCCTCTAGGTCCACGTGGATAGTGGGGAATAATGTAATTCGGCTTCCAGCTATTACTAGAAGGCGAATTACATTGTTTTAGAAGCAACTTCAGCTTCGTCTTCTGACGGCGCCAGAGTTACTGACTGTACGCCGCTATAGCCGTAATTCCTATTACGGCCTACGGTGGCGCCGGTTGTGCCCAAATCTCCTACGCTATAATCACACCGCTCGCTGGCTAGAGTCAGTACCTATTTAGTAAGGAGTTCAAGGCAAGACTACCTAACACTGCAGGGTGTCCTCTTGAGCGCATCCCAGTGGCTGCAGCTTTGAGTCGGACAGGATAAAACCACTATACAAATGTTCGGATTATTATTATAGATTTATAGCGTACCTGAAATGAGAGGAATAAAGAAGCAGTCATCTTAGCCCACCCGCTGAAAGCTGCTCCATTGTACTTTGCTACATTGTCCCTCTTCACAGAGCATTTTGCCTCATTCTGGTACCACAGTCATATGCCTGTACCCAGGTACCAAACATTGCTCCAACTCCTCAGCCCTGCAGGCTACACTAATGGGGTGTGTGTTTTGTATGAATTGAGCCTTTTTTGCTTTTTGGCATGTTTCTTGTGATTGTACAGTCACATTGGAAAGTAAATAGTATAGTTTCTGTCCAAGTTTACGTGTGCAAAAAACTGACAGCATGCAGCAATTTTCTGGATGCGTTTCACGAATAATGTATTTCAATGCAGAACGCATTTGCATACCAGTTAGGTATATCCAGTTTTTGCGTGCATTTTTTGGAAACCAATACCCACAGATCGCTGTTGCCCTATTTAGGGGTGACTTTGAGAAAACAAAAATGTCCAGGGTCCATTCTGGCATGAAGCAAAGCGATCACCTATTTAGAGGGACGACGTCAGAATAGGTAAGTAATTAACCTTGTAGCCCCCTCATTAAGACAGTGTGTCATGACAGGCTCTGACACTTTAACCTTGGGCACTTTTGAAGCTGGAACTGAACACACACAGTTTACAGTGCATGTTCAGTTCCATTACATGGTGCTGGAGGAGGGCTACTTTACATTAGAAAATGCATACTTACCAGTAAATCTTCGTGCCTAGTGTTCATTGCCTAGTTCATAATATGCACCATTGTGCATCTGCACAAGTCCACCACTCAGTGGACCAGTGAATATCCTCCCTGGGAGGGATGATTCCCATTGGTCTGTTTCAATCCAATAGGTAGCCCAATATATGCTTCTGCTGGGGCTACCATCTGTATAGCAGCGGTGACAAAGCAGGAAGTGACGAAGAAAGGCAGAAGAAGTCGTAATGCTTAGCAGGTTAGAGCCTTAAAGAGAACCTGAGTTCAGAAACAGATACTTACCTAAGGAAAGGGAAGCTTCTGGATACTATTGAGGCTTCCCTTGCTGTCCTCCAATCCGCAGTCACTCACCAGGACCACCTTAAACATCAGGGCCACGCTCTTCTTCTGACACAAGCGTGGCCAGGCTGCAGCTGTGCAAGCATAGATATACCCACGCAGTAGCATAGAGCCACGAGCTGCTCCGGCTTACTGTGCAGGTACTCGTGACAAAAGAGAAGCGCAGCCCCAATGTGCTTGCAGACCAGCCTTTGTCAGCAATCTTGTAGGATTTCTGTACTTGGTGATGGGAAGATGCTGAGGGAAGCCTCAATGGGATCCAGAGGCTTCTCAGTCTCTCTTTCGAGGACTTTTTAAATCAGTGTAGTGCTCAAGTGTTTTGTTGTTCCTTCCTTCATGTGACAATTAAGTCATTTTGTGGGACTCTAGAAATGAGCAACAGAAATAAAAGGGCCCAGAAACAAAAGGCAACTTCTTGCTGCTCTCATGGTTGCCACAGATAACAGGAAGAGAAATATCCACAGCACAGACAAAACGTTTTTTTCCCAAAGCAGCATAAAGTTTTATAACTTTTTATAGTTCTTGTGTTCTAGTGGTACCTCTCCCCTGTTGAAAGCTCCCCCACCCCCTCAATCCCACCTGCATCTCCACATGATGGAACTAGTTTTGGTAACAACTCTGGTGGTCCCACATATAAGTATGACATGGCACGACCCTCCACAGAGTTATGGCCTGTCTCTTCTGCACACAGTTACAGTATGCTTAGATCAACAAGCTGCAGAGGGATATGTGGTGATTTACTTGGGGCTGAACTGCACATGTGCAGAAGGACTATGGGCAGGAACAGAGGACCCGTTGAAAAACTCGAAGAGACAATCTTCTCAACACCACACCAGCACAATTCCTCTTGTCTCCTGTGATCTCCTGCCACATGACCAGCCACCAGCATGTACATACACCAACTGATCAATAAGTAAGGGAAAAATATGGGCATCAGTAGATGAAGAAAGGACAGAGGCGGGAGCGCACTGGTCGGACAGGACAGTGCCCTCCGCTAATTAGGTGGGGTTTGTTTTATATATATTGTTTACCTTAGGAGCGCCCAGGTGCTCAGTTTCCTCGAGGCCAGGTGCCCACATGGCAGAAAACGCTTGCGGTGGGAAATGCTGCATTTTATGCAGCAATGTTAGTCTATGGGACACAGAAGGACCAGCATTGCACTTGCCATTTACAGTAAGCGCTCTGCAGACGCTGGTAGTGTTGCATAATATGCAGGCTGGCTGCCAAAATGCACATAACGAAATTCTATGGTAACGCATATGCATTGCGTTTTTCATTAAAAAGTAAAGACCTGTGATGTGTTTCAGCTTCCTGTTGTCTTCCTAATAACACTGCAGGGTGGCCTCCTGAGCGCGTCCCAGTGGCTGCAGCTCTTGAGCGTTTTGAGTCCGACAGGAGAAAAGCGCTATACAAATGTTTAGATTATTATTTGCATGCATAAAAAAAAAAAAAAAAAAAAAAAAAAAAAAAAAAAATACATATGCATTTTCCATTTGCAAACGCTTAAAAACACACGCAAAGTGCATGAAAAACAAGTGTGTAAAAAAAAAAAAAAAAAAAAAAAAATGGAAACGCACCATTCAAAACACTTTTCACGCTATTGTCATATGTGAATCCAGCCTCTAAAAATATAAAACTATGTAAAGTACCGTATTATTATTTATATAGCGCAGACATCTTCCACAGTGCTGTACAGAGTATATTGTCACTTAGCTGTCCCACAGAGGGGCTCAAATTCTAATCCATACCATAATCATATCATATGTCTATGTATCATGTAGTGTATGTATTGCAGTCTAGGGCTAATTTAGGTGGAAGCCAGTTAACTTATCTGTAGGTTTTTGGATGTGGGAAGAACAAGAGCGCCCTGAAGAAAACCGCATAGACACGGGAAGAACATACAAACTTCTTGCTGATGTTGCCCTGGTTGGGATTCGAACCAGGAATCCAGTGCTACAAAGCGAGAGTGCTAACCACTACAACACCATACCTGCTTCACTGAAGTTAGCTCGGTTTTAAAATAAAACCATGACATAGCAAAAGTCCAAGCAAAGAGTACACGGGATTTTAAGAAACAATTTCACGCTTTATTCTTCGAGTCACAAATCTTCTGGATGCAAGGTGTAGGCATAATTCAGAAGCCCAGTTCACAAAAAGACTGCCTGAAACGTGTTTAATGGCCTATCTTCATTCTGCAGCTGCTCTAGCACGGATTCAGCATTGATTGCTTGCTCTATAATTTATCACAGATTGCAGTTTGGTATTTATTCTATGATCTGCAACCAATGTTCATGTATACTGTATGCCTCTGAGGAAGAGGCTTTTGGCCATGAAACACGTGTCAGGCAGTCTTTTTGTGAATTGGATTTCTGAATTATGCCTACACCTTGTATCCGCAATCCAGCAGATTTGTGACTTGAAGAATAAAGAGTGAAATTGTTTCTTAAAACCCTGCATTCTCTTTGCTTAGACTTTTGCATATAGTGTATAATTTTGGGGTGGAACTGTACTACTTACATCTAGGCTATAAAACCATGACATTGCTATTGTTTATAATTACAAAAATTGAGGTGGCCATACATCTGTAGATTTTGCAGCCGATCAATCATGCAATTTGATAATTATTCTCAAACCAGATGAAAATCAGTGCCGCCAAAAGCATACCCAATCGACAATGCAACCAATTTTAGGCTGAAATTGGTCACATGTATCAACTGGACATGCTTGGGCCAATATGCTTGATTGGGTGTGCAGCGTTAACAGCATGTGATAATCACAAACTACGAATGTGATGTACATTATACCCCCCACCCCGATGCCCCTACATGAATATTTTATCTCTCCAGTGTCAGCACTCCTCTTCCAGATTCACACCCCACGTGGTTGCCAACATACTGCATGAGGGGCGTCTGTGTGACTTCATCAGGCCGCTGGAGACAGTGGCCGGGAGCGGTAAGAGGGGCACCATAAAGCCAATTACCAAAAGATTTCATGCTGAAAATGATCAGGAATTGGCCAGTGGTTTGGAACAGCCCAACAAATCGTTCTCTAATCAGAGAGAGCATTGTCTATTGGTCAACCAATAAAATCACTAGATGTATGGGTACTTTAAGTCATCACTTGTCATTCTTCATATTCAGTGTTTGTTATTAATAAGCCTAGAATACCTGCATTCAGATGATAATGAGTAAATGGGACACAACTAGTGGGAATACAGACAAAGCACTGAGAATAATCAGCTCAATGTACCATTTTATCCCATACACAGTGGAGATAACATACAATCCAAGCATCTGTAAAAAGGGGAAACAATTACTATTGCAAGAGCAATATCAGGGGTGCACCACTTTAACCACAAGAATGAGTACACCAACATTGGACCATAACGTATCGTGTGTTAACACTGCTAACAATACAATTCACATACAAAGAACAGTATCTCACAGCATGTTCCACCTAATCCAGCCAATTCACAGCACACCACACTATTAACAGGCACATGTAGGCCTTCTCATATGAGATCTTGTCCCATCTGTCCTCCATGCTGTCATACATACACAGCTCCCACACCACTGGTACTCACTGTAGTATAGCCTGAACTCCAGACTGTTGGCGCTGGCCCTCTGTTCAACGCTGTAAGCCATGATGCCGCTTCTGATGCACTTCTAATGCACTGCCAGGAGGACCGGGAGACACTGAGGACAGGCCGGGGAGCGCTGAGCTCCAATATTCACACACACCTTCTTGGGGGGCCTCATCCGATTGGCTGGAAAGGACACGCAGGCGGACCCTTCCGCCGGCTCCTGTCAAAAGAAAAACTACGCCCAGCGGTTTTTTAACCAATGAGAACGCAAATTCCAGAGAACACAGGAGGCGTGTGTGCAATGAATGAATGAGATGTGACGTCATGCGGGCAATCCAAGGCTGGTATTAAGCCCGCCTACCGGCTGACGTAAGGGAGTAAGTGCCAGCGCCACGTGTTGTGACAGGGAGCTCACACTGTCTGAAGGCTGCATTCTGCACTATATGCCATATGTTTCCGTATCATCCGGGCAATCAAGTGAAGTTCTCGTACGAAGTCTCGGCTAGTCTAGCCGTAACGTCTAACAAATAATAAGTGGCTTTATTATGCCCCTCCAAGCATAAAAGCGACATGTCTAGAAATCAGCAGAACTGTGGATGGACTCCTCTGCCCAAGTTATCAGTACTACTGTACTGGGTAGCCTCCCCTAAACCCCAGATATTATTATCAGAGAGTCCCTCCTCTGGAAAGCAGCATTATATAACCTTTCATGAGGGGCAAACAAAGGATTTTCAATGGGGGATTCCTGAAAGGTCTCCCTCAGCCATGCACAATACAGTGTAATAATATGGTAGGACATCATGCTGGGTACACATAATGCAATTTCCCGACCTTCTGACAACGGTATTGATCAGGAGCACTTTGGATACTGATAATAATGACAGCCAACATTGCTAATGGAGGGGAAAGTGAAGCATTCACACAGCAGGACAAGGGGCTGTGCTCATTCCTGACTCTGTTAAGTTCCCCAGAGCTGATCCATGCTCTGCACACACACTGCTGCTCCATGCTCTGCACACACGCTGCTGCTCCATGCTCTGTACACACGCTGCTGCTCCATGCTCTGTACACACGCTGCTGCTTCATGCTCAGTACACACGCTGCTGCTTCATGCTCTGTACACAGCTGCTGCTTCATGCTCTGTACACGCTGCTGCTTCATGCTCTGCACACACACTACTGCTCCATGCTCTGCACACACACTGCTGCTCCATGCTCTGCACACACGCTGCTGCGCCATGCTCTGTACACACGCTGCTGCTTCATGCTCTGTACACACGCTGCTGCGCCATGCTCTGTAGGAGTGGCTCGATAGTTTAATGGTTAAGGGCTCTGCTTCTGACATAGGAGACCAGGGTTCGAATCTCGGCTTTGCCTTTTCAGTAAGCCAGCACCTATTCAGTAGGAGACTTGGGCAAGTCTCCCTAACACTGCTACTGCTATAGAGCGTGTCCTAGTGGCTGCAGCTCTGGCGCTTTGAGTCCACCAGGAGAAAAGCGCAATATAAATGTTCTGTGTCTGTCTGTACACACGCTGGTGCTACATCCAAAGTCAGCTGTAGCAGGGAAAGAAAGGGGGAGGGGTGCTGTGAGCTACAGGATGCCTGCAGATAATCTAGTGTCTCAACTTGTGCCTGTCCCCAGGCACTGCACCAGCCCTGGTCTGAGGGGGGATTCTGGGCAGCTGTAATCCCCCCCTGCGTTTGCCTATGCATGTGCCCCCAAAGCAGTAACAGCTGACCTTCATGTGCCCCTCTTCCAGACAGCACTAGTCTACCTAGTAATCTTTCAGCCCCCCACCCCACAAGATATATTAGGAAGTCTTTGTGCCTCTTTCCCTGGCTTCTCCATAGCCCCCATTTATTTATTAGGTAGCCTTTATGCCCCCTCCCACCCCCAATAAGAAAATTGGTGCAGCAGATTAAGGTACTATACTTGCTTTAAGCCTGGGGCGTAGCTGGAAATCACTGGACCCCCCTGTGAAACTTTGGATGGGGCCCCCAATCCCCCACCCTCTCCTGCTTATTGCACAGGTAAACTGAGAACCAGTGTTATTCAGTTGGCTAGTGCATACTTGAAAACTTGGGTTTTCCCCATGTAGATAAAAAATAACAGCAGTGAAACACCAAGAGCATTTTCTCTATCAATTACATTAGCTTCTTGGATAAAATGTGCATGTTTTCACACATACACATAGGCCTATATGCAATTCGCATTTTCACCTGAGTTTTCTCCTAGGGGATATTTTATAACTTGTCAATAAACAGCATTTTAAACCACCAACAAGCAAAAAAATACTCAAAATAATTTTGATAGCACTTTTTACTTACTTTTTGATACTTTTTCCATTGCAAAGTGCTAAATAGTTATTTTAAATCAAATATGATTGTTTTTCTCCTAGGAGAAAACGCAGTTGAAAAAGTGAATTGCATATGGCCCATGGTGTGCTCCCAGCCTCAAGCTTATACACTCATTCTGTCCATCTCATGGAGCAGAACTGGCTCTGCAAAATTCTCCATCATCTTCACAGTACAGAGCACTTGAGGAGGGGTGGAGAGGCTGGGGGCCCTGTCCTGTGCTTTACACAAGACCCTGCTCCACAATGAATAAGGACGGTCTACAGATCTTTGTCTACAAAACTTTGTATGATTCCTTGTTAGTGATGGAACAAATGCAGCCATTAGAACAACTATGCAGAGGGCAGAAAGCTTGTTCTCTCCATGCCCAGACTCCTCAAGCATCACTACAGTACACAGCACTTGGGGAGGGGTAGAGAGGCTGGAGGCAAAGCAGTGCTATACACAAGACCCTGCTGAGCACTGAATAGGGACTGTGTACAAATCTTTGTCTGCCAAACTTTGTATGATTCCTACGTATGATACGCAGTCAACAATTGTGCAGAAAGTTTTTTCTCTCTCTGTACCCTTAGTTGTCAGTCTTTCAGGCCGGGAAAAAGAAACATCTCTCCACATGGGGCCCCCTGCGGCTTCTGCCCCAACCTGCGGCTGCATCCCTTGCAAGGTCTGTTGTTACGCCCCTGCTTTGAGCCTTGGGGCAGGTGACATCCACACTTCTCTCTTCAATGCACTGTGCAGCCTCATACTTCCTTACTGCTCCTGTCCTCCTGTCATCCGACATGCATCAGGAGCTGCAGGGTGATATGTGTCTGTACAGTGACTGGCTGAAGTTAGATAATTGTGGGCCTGACCTGCTGCAGGAAGCGGTTTAAGGGGAACTCCAGTGAAAATAATGTAAAAAAAAGTGCTTCATTTTTACAATAATTATGTACAAATGATGTAGCCAGTGTTTGCCCATTGTAAAATCTTTCCTCTCCCTTATTCACATTCTTACATTTACCACATAGGCTATCATTCATAAAGCATTCCCGCATGCGGTAATGCTGAAAACAGCTGACTTTACCAACCACTTTGCAAAATCTTCATTCAAAAAAGCTGTTACCACATGAAAAGCTGACATTCCCGAGCAGAGCGGGAAATTATCGCCTTGTGCGGGGGGGGGGGGGGGGGGGTTATCTCAACACATGTGACTAAATGTCAATTCATAAAGATTAGAGCAAGCAGTATGAGGACGGGGAATACCGCTCCCTTGGATGTGGCGATAAGCATGCTAAGTTAATGGAGACAGACCTCCCAGGCAGCAGCAGTGAGAGCGGAACACAGAGAAAATGTATCAACTCAGGCAGCTTCTAGTGTTACCGCAAGCTTAGAGCCAGCCTATTTCGGGAAATCACCGAACTGCTATCACAACTGTACACGTTTTTATGAATGAGCATACAGAAGTCTAAAATACCGAATGTGGTATTTTCCGGCCCAGTTTTTCTTTACCGAACACACTTTCTGAATAATAGCCATAGTGAAATTTTTACTGCTGGCAGGTGATGTTAGTGGAAGGAGATGCTGCTTGCTTTTTTGGCAGTTGGAAACAGCTGTTATTTCCCATAATGCAGCAAGGCTCCCACAGTGTGATGTCAGCACCATGGTCCTGACATCACACTGTGGGAGGGGTTTCACCACAATATCAGCCATATAGAGCCCCCTGATGATCCATTTGTGAAAAGGAAGATTTATCATGGGAAAGGGGGTATCAGCTACTGATTAGGATGAAGTGCAATTCTTAGTTACGGTTTCTCTTTAAAGTCCCATACCAAGGGTGGTTGAGAGGAGTAAGCCCACCTTGTTTCGGGCCATTCTAAAGTCACTGTGGCTGTAGTTACACTCCTGAGAACCACCCTTATGTACCATAAGGGACAAAATGAGAAAGCAACAAACTGAGTAGGCAAGTTAGTGTTGCCTTGATAAAAGTGGCCATGGCCACTAGGGATTGTGTGTAGGACCAAATATTGGGCATAATGTAAAAGTATATTAATCTACATTTTAAATTAGATATTAATGCCAATAAAAAGCTGATAATAAAACCGATTTGCAAATTGCAATGACATGCAGAGAATAAGAGGGTCTCGGGCATCAGGTGTAGGCTCAGGGAGTACTTGGGAAAACCTCTGAAGCATCCAGAGGCTTCCACCACTTAGGTAAGAAGAACCTAACATTTAAATGTTTTTACTCACAAGGTTTAAACAAGCATTTACAAAGTTAACAAAGTATGGCGCTCAACAATCAGATTGTCAGGCTTGCCTGATATCTGCTATAGGTCAGACTGTATGTACTTGTGACTGACACATAACCCAGCCCTAACATCTGCTCAAAACTCCTGCCTAACAACAGACTAAACCCCTGGCTGCAGGTAGATGTCACATACAACCAGGCCAGATAGCAATATACCAGACTATAGTTAATTGAGACAATGTAGCAACAGTCACCTGAGGATTCAGAGATGAGGCAATCAAGGGAAAGTATCAATATCCAAGATACGTGGTCAGACAGGCCGGAGTCGGGCAGGCAGCTTTCATGCAGTTCCTAATACAATCCGAGTTTGACAGCGAATCAGTCAGAAGCGAAGTCGGAGACAAGCCGGGTCGGGAAGCCAAAAGACAGCGTAGTCAGGAACAAGCCGAGTCACAACAGGAATCAATCTGCAAGGAACTGATACAGCAAACTGCACAGCACTTGACGTGAGCGTCACTCAGCTACGAGCCCACCAACGGCTATCACGGGCGAAGACTGAGTGCGCTCACATGGCACATATACTAGCAACATCCAATCAACAAAGCAAGATTCAAAACTCTTCAATCCAGTTGCGGCGTGTCAGCAGTCAGCTGACATGCCGTTACACATGTGGTGTAAGGTCGCAGCAGGCCGCCGCCGGCGGCCCTGCCACTGACTCACATTGTACAGCCATCCCTGCCGCTGACTTACAGGCGAGGAGGGCGGCAGGCAGAGGACGCGTTCCAGTACGCGCTCTGTCCAATACATCCTAGTCATGTGACTCCCTGCGTGTCAGCCGATCAGCTTACACGCCGTCGCTGGATTGGCTAATGCCTGTATTTGTAGCTGGTGAGCGCGCTCAGTCCTTGCTGGAGATAGTCTGTACTGAGCTTGCTCCTGAGGCGCTCACAGCTTGTGGATTGTATCTAGCGTTGTATCCTGCTTAAGCTTTGTTCCAGTTTGTCTACTGTTGCTGACTCGGCTTGAACTTGACCATGCTTCTATTTGTCTACCCGTTGCTGAACCCGGATTGTTTAAGGATTTCGCGTGAACACTGCCTGCCCTGATCTCGGCCTGTCTGACCACGCATCTGTATTGTGATACCTACGCCTTGATTGCCTCAGCCCTAAAGGCCTCAGGTGACTATTGCAAGCATACTGTATTACATCTATTGCTACCTTGCTGTGTGCTATTTGGCCAGCTTGTATGTGACCTCTACCTGCAGGGGTTTAGCTTGTTGTTAGGCAGGAGCTGGATTAGGTGCCAGTCATATGGGCATACAGTCTGACCTATAGCTAGTCCCTGGCAAGCCTGACATGTGGTTACTGTTTACCACGGTGGAGCGCGTATTGAGGACGCGTCCGCCGACTAGCCAACAGGGAAGGAGCGCTGCGCGCTCCACTGACCTCATAGCGCCGCCGCCTGTCAGGAGCTTGCGGGCCAGGCAAATTACTAGTGTTCCTATGAGATCTTACAGTACCCCCTTCTCCTAGGAGTGGACTCAGAACACTCCAACCTGGGCTTCCCAGGATTCTTCTCATAAAATTCCCTAATGGCTGACTCAGCATGCACCTGACTAGCAGGAATCCAAAATTTCTCCTCTGGTCCATATCCCTTCCAGTCAATCAAAAATTGCAGAGAGTTTCTTACCAAACGAGAGTCAAGAATTTTCTCAATTTCATATTCTTGCTCACCATTGACTTCCACAGGTGGAGGGGGTGGGCCTGAAGTCTTATAATTGGCAGCAGACTTCAACAGTGATATATGAAAATAATTAACACCCCTAATGTACCTGGGTAATTTGATTTTATGTTACCTGGTTAATTTTCTCTAAGACTGGATATGGACCAATGAACTTGGGTCCTAACTTGGCGGAGGGTTGACGTAGTGGGATCTGACAGGTTGAAACCCAAACCAAATCTCCAGGTTTAAATTCTTGCTCAGTATTTCTGTGTATGTCAGAAAACAATTTCTGGGTGTTTACAGTATTCCTGATATTCTCTTGTACTTGTTTCCAAATTTGGTCACATCTGGAAAACCATTCATCTAACTCAGGAAGATTGGAAACCCCAGAGAGTGCATTGAACTTGGAGTTAGAGCCATAAACAATCTGAAAAGGAGACATCTTGGTGGAACTACTAACCTGATTGTTCAGGGCAAATTCAGCAAATGGTAGAAATTGTACCCAGACTTCCTGACAACCAGAAACAAAACACCTCAAATACTGTGCATCACGTGACTACAAACACTTCCTCCTTCAACCCGGAAGGAGGAAGTGTTTGTAGTCACATGACTGCCGCGTGGAACGCATCGTGGGAGGCGCCAGGGACGGACGAAGAAGACGTCAGACAGGTAAGCTTGAACCCCCTGCCCACCCCGCACAGGTTTACTGGGAGCTATCCAGATAGCAACTATTTGGGTTTCTCCCGGATTCGGATTTGAGCATCCCTAGTTAGGAGACAGCTTACAAGCAGAAATGATACACTTCCTGGGAATTATGGACTCAGGTTCCATTCCATATTATTGCTTTCTTTCAAAAAACATCTGAATAAGGCATCAGCCTTGATGTTTTTTGATCCAGGTTTATATGTGATGTGAAAATCTGGAGAAAAATAATGCCCAACGAGTCTGTCGGGAGTTTAAACGTTTGGTGTTTTCAATATAATGCAAATCCATAGGAAAGGTGCCTTCTATAGAGACAGTCTATAAACAATACACTTCACATCCAGATATGATGCATATATAAATATAGAAGTTTATTTAGGACTTATCCAAAAACATCACAAAATTTAAAACCTCCCTCTTAAACCGGTTATAATCGGAAATCTCTCCAGGGACCGGGATCACTATGTGATAGTGGGCAATCAGACATATAACTGGTGCACAAAAATATATTATTGCACAGATCCCTTAGCAGTATAAAAAAGAAAAATACTGTCACTAGATGAGGGCAGAAGACATTGGGTTTACCGGATCCAGTACTCATGCTAAAACGTGCTCTCAGAGGCGTACACTTGCATATGAGGAAGAAGAGAGCAGAGGCACTGTGATAGCAAAGTGAGGTACTTTTTAATCCACGGCATAAAACACAGCAGGGTACACAGTGGGGGTGAGGGGATGCCTGACAGCTGTTTCGCTAAGAACGCTTCTTCAGAGGCAAAGATAAGGAAGGATAAGGTTCCTTATCTTTGCCTCTGAAGAAACGTTCTTAGCGAAACAGCTGTCAGGCATCCCCTCACCCCCACTGTGTACCCTGCTGTGTTTTATGCCATGGATTAAAAGGTACCTCACTTTGCTATCACAGTGCCTCTGCTCTCTTCTTCCTCACAGATCCCTTAGCTAAGTACAAAAAATCACCATAATGATTCAAGAAACATATTGTAGGGGTCATCGGGGCTGGGTATTAGATGGGAGGTACAATTCACCAGTATTTGGACTGTGGTCCCTTTAACCTCCCTGGCGGTAAGCCCGAGCTGAGCTCGGGCTATGCCGCGCAGGAGGATTTCTCAGGGCCTGCTGGGGCGATTCGCCCCATTCAAAGTGCTGTGCGCGCAGCCAGCACTTTGCTAGCCGCGCGCACAGCTCGATCGCCGCCGCTCTGCGACGATCGCCCGCACGCAGCGGCGAAAGAGGGGCCCCCCCCCCCCGCCAGAGCCCTGCGCTGCCCGGACCAATGAGTTCCGGGCAGCGCTATGGGCTGGATCGAGTGCGCATGACGTCAGGATGTCGGCTGACGTCCATGACGTCATGCCGATCGTCGCCATGGCGACAGGAGAAGCCAAACAGGGGAACGCGTTATATACGCGCTCCCCTGTTTGCTATTGATGCCGGCGACGATCGCACTAGAGGGCCACATGCGCCCTCTAGTGGTGTTTCATGTAGCTACCACTCTGGTAGCTTTACATGAAACAAAAAAAAAAAATTAAAAAAAATGTTTTTTTTGCCCATTTGCAAAAAAAAAAATTAACCGCCAAGGAGGTTAAAACCTTGTGTGGTCCTAGGAAAGGAGTCCGGATTTTGGTGGCAGCAAGCAGTTGCTGCTTGTGTTTTTTTCTTTTCAGGGCCGGACTCCTGGGATGGGAGGGAAGGAAGGGCAGGCCTTCCCATCCCACCTAGGTACACACCTGGTTGTCAGTGGGGCTGAGAGCCTCACAAATGTGGTGTTAATTAGATGCTAATTTATGCATAAGAAGCAGCCTCACAGGCAGTCTAGAGAGAGGTGTTGGAGCAGTAGCATGTCTGCTACAGAATCTCCTGACAAGGAATATTGGAGATCACTTGATGGAAGTCAAACCATACACTGGTCTGTTGTTAGTATGGCATTGGCCTGATGGAAAAATGAACTTTGTTTAAACATGCTGGACTTTATACTACAAAGCTGAAATAAGCTGACTGTTTATTTTCCACTTTTTACTGCTGAACTGAAGCTGTTTATCTTCTGCTGCACAATAAACGGACTTTATTTTATACATCTGTGTACTGCGTGCTGGCTGCGACCCCTCTAAACTTTACAATATATAAATACAAAAATCCATCACTGCAAAAACCATGCATGTAAAAAAGTGCTACGTGCTGCCTAAGTGCAAAACAATCAATAAACTTTTCTTCACAGACAGGGCCGGATTTGTACTTTTTACCGCCCTAGGCCCACAATCTCCAGCCGCCCCATGACAACAGTGGTGTTAAGATAGCGTTATCCACAAAGGGGAAGGGGGAGTGGTTAGTGATACTAATAGATCAGGAGGATATTAGGCTATGATTATAATAGGATTAGATTGTGAGCTGCTCTGAGGACGGCCAGTGACATGACTATGTACTCTGTAAAGTGCTGCAGAAGATGTCAGTGCTATATAAGCACAAAATAATAATATGGAAGGACATTAGGCTATGACTATAGTAGGATTAGATTGTGAGCTCCTCTGAGGACAGTCAGTGACATGACTATGTACTCTGTAATGTGCTGCAGAAGATGTCAGTGATACATAAATACATAATAATAATATGGTAGGGCAGTAGACTATGACTATGGTAGGATTAGAGTGTGAGCTCCTCTGAGGACAGTCAGTGACATGACTATGTACTCTGTAATGTGCTGCAGAAGGTGTCAGTGATACATAAATACATAATAATAATATGGTAGGGCATTAGACTATGACTATGGTAGGATTAGACTGTGAGCTCCTCTAAGGACAGTCAGTGACATGACTATGTACTCTGTAATGTGCTGCAGAAGATGTCAGTGCTATATAAATACATAATAATAATATGGTAGGGCAGTAGACTATGACTATGGTAGGATTAGATTGTGAGCGCCTTTGAGGACGGCTAATGACATGGCTATGGGGGGTGTTATGCTGAGAATACACGGCTCGATTCTGAGTCCTTTAGATGGCTCAATACATAATTTCTGACGCGTCCGATCTCCCGCCCGATTGTTTCGCCGGCCGATTCTGCATTGAGGATAATGGAAAAAGATAAGAAAAACCAGCAGAAGATAAGAGAATCGGCTGCAGAATCAAGCGGGGAATCTATCGAGCGGAAGAATCAAGCGGCAAAATCGAGCTGTGTATGCCCAGCATTACAGACTGCAAGATAGGATATAAAACAGAGGGGGAAAGAGCACTATATGGCAGAGAGGGGAGATGAAATGACAGACAAAAAAAAGGGTATGATGAGGAAAATGTAGAGAGAGTATTACTGTTTTTATTCTGTATTGCGTTACAAATATAGATAATATGAACTTACTTAATCACCATTGTCAAAACATTTCATTTATAAAAACTAGAACATTTATCAAAAATAGAAATTTATCATTTCTATTAACTTTAACTCTTAGCAATACGATTGTATTTCCACGTGGCATAGTAGTTTGTAGGGGAAGAAAGACAAATAATCAGCAGCAGCCCCCATTACCTTATCTTTATTGCAGGTATCTCGCTGCAGATATCTTTGTAATTGATTCCTTGCCATTTACTTTCCAGTGAAGTCTTCCCCTTGTTTAGGGCTGATAGCATTTCTCAGTGGCTTGAATCTCCCGGCTGTATGTGTGACAAGCAGCCCGGAGAGGAAGGGGGCGTGGCTGCACAACACACAGCTCCGTACAAGAGAGAGAGGAGGACTCAGGGAGCGACAGGCATATTCGTCATTGTGAGTTGCCTGCAGCCCCGTCACTCCCTGCTGCTTACATCCTGTCTGCCAGTCCCAGCCATCCGTGGC